>NW_010271580.1:0-14050 GCF_000690775.1 Eurypyga helias
CCAGCCTATTCAGATCCCTCTTAGTTACACTTGGAAGACTAAACTCTTTAGTCAAGTCATAGGAGCCTACAGAGCTGGATGGATTTTAAAATGGTGCTTCTCTATTAATTACAGCTCTATTAACAAAATATTATCTGGACTAGTACTCTAATTTAATGCAGTTTTATTTGCTGGTAGTTGAGCTATTTATGTAAAGGTAAGATTATTAAAGGATACTTGGTTACATTTCAGAGTATTAAAATTTGTACATGTGTTTAACTGCTGTATCAAAATTTACACACCAATCATAGCTTCCCTCCTTAGAGGAAGCTATTACAAATTCTAATTTGTAATTAGAATTTATCAATATAACCAGCAAATAAAGAAGTAGAAACTATGATCTATTCAAGGGTTTAATTAAGGAAAAAATATTATTACAATACATTCTTCATCTTTAATCTGGGAGCTTGTCCTAAAAGTACAATAACATGCAAATGTCACAACAGATAATAATTAATGCTGGTTATTAATGTCCAGATGTTTCCAGTGCCTGGAAGCATGAAAAACCATTGAGTCAACCTGAATGCTCTGAGATGATGAGTATTTAACTTGTTAAATTATCTCACCATTTTAATTTCACATTCTGAAATGGAACTATGTTATTCAGTTTGCTGAAATACTTCTTGAAAAGTAGGTGATAAATGTTACCTGTTCATTTTTTTGGTTGAAAAAGGAAGATACATCAGATCAGGAAAATGCAGATATGTTTATCAACACTCAGTTTATGAAGTTCCAACCATACTACAGTCCCTAGAAAATTTACTGTTTATTTTACTGGGTCTGGAAAACTAGTGTTCATGAACCATACTGGAAATCGACTGTAAAAAAGTAGCCACCCTAACGGTTTTAAAGAATTGCTGAAAGAATAAGTTAAAGCAAAATCCAGGTTAGTTGGCAAACAAACAGATAGAGAAAAACATTTGCAATTACAGTTACTTATTTTTATTATGTGTATCGTCTAGTCACTTAGATGTGGCTTCAAGTTTAGGTGATGCATTTGCTCTGTACGGGAAAACAGTTCCGAAGAGCTTGGAAAGCAGCATAGTAACATAGTGGTTACCTGGCCTGTCTGGGGAATACCAAACATCCGGAATTTACAGACATGCTCACTGTCACATATGTTTATCTGCAGGAGTAGAAGAACAACAGACTAAGAGACAGTCCTTGACATTCACTAAATGGATGTTCCCCTGGGATCTGTTATGTTTTTCAGTGGATATGTGCAGGAGTTTGTGTTTGCTTGTGGCAGGCAGAGTTGGCAGTTTGTACAGACTTGGTGGAAAGGAAGCATCTATATATCACCCATGCACGGTATCCCGCTGCCTCTGCAGAATTTAATTTCTTTCAAGGTTTAGCATACATATACTCACCAAACTTTTTAAAATAACAAGAAGTCCACAATTCTGGATGTTGCATCTTATGGAAACCTCAATAGTAGATTGCTTTCCTTTGACTGTAAGGCTAAGCAAACAGATACAATCATGGAAGACATGTTATTGCTCACTCTGAGCTCCAGCTGTATCAAGGTTTGATTTTCCTGTTTGGCCCTGCAGCCACACTAAGACAACCCTATTGCTTTGCTGCAATATAGCTTGATCCTGAGTTGAGAGACAAAAATGTATTGGCACTGCTCCCGTGCCATACATAATCACAATTTACAAATATATCCCTAGGTAGCATTAAGTCACAACTCATAATATGGCCATTTCTAGTATTTGTGCCCCACTTTCTGGAGGTAATAATTATGCATTTTAAAGGAAAGTCAAAATGATGTATCAAACCCCAAGTCATCATCTGTTTGTGGAATATGTAGCTACAGGGCAATCAGACTCCTCTGCACACACCAGGCCAGGCAACTTGAAAGGTTTATTTAGTGCAGTCTCGGCAGTGTTTTTTCCAAGTTCCTACCCAGAGATCTGAAGAGAAAGCCTCGGGATATTAGAGTCCACTGCTTATCTTGTTCAAGAAAAACAACTGAAGGTGTTTGGAAATAACCCTTATATTGACATACAGCCACTGTGGGGAGGTTTCTGCTAAGCCAGCTGGCGTTTAAAGGCTCCAGCTCTTGATAGTTACAAATTGTTGTATTGATCCTCCCTTGTGCATGGACTAACTGCAGCTCAAACACTGATAATTTTTTCTCTGTTTTGCACTTTCACTGTTTCTTACCAGCAAGGGACATTGTTCATGCACAAACTGCTTAGGCAGGATTTCTTGCTTACCTGAGCATAAAATGCACATGGTTTTGTTCTTATTGTAGTGAGTGAGTTGTCCTGTGCCTTGTATGGTGAATCAGAAAATTCTGAGAGCTGTGTAAAGTAAAAGGAAAGTGACGTTCAAGTGGATGTTCCAAATCTAAGAAAGTTGTTCATTTTTAGTTCCAGTTATGGCTGAATGTTGAGCCGCCTTGCCCTAGACCTCATCTGACCTTTTGAAGATTTCGGTCATGGTTTAGCTCATGTTTCTGTGTTGTTTGCCTGACACCTGGTGACTCTAATTACTAACTTCAAAGGTACCTACAAATGTTATTTTAATTATTTGTTTGTTTCTTTGTTTAGGTAGTCTGGGTACAACACTTCAGTTTTTCAAGACATTTTTAGACAATGTAGATTATTTTAGCCAGTAAGTTTTATAAATCCACAAGTACTGAATGTTCAGGTCTGCTCAAGTTAATTGTTGCAAGGTGTGAAGGATCAGAGCAAAGATCCGCGCCTTCTGCCAGCTATCCTGGGAGCAGGCTTACCCATCTGCAGTAGACACCTACAGTCTCTGCTATTATTTAGGAATTCAAGTTCTTTATGCTTATGCCAATTTGCGCAAAGAAAAAGTGAAGGCATCTGCGTGAATGTGTTTTAACTACAGTATTTCAAGGAATTATTGCATAGTACGTAGCAGACATAACTGGCTGTTATCTCCATTCACCAGAGTTTTGAAATAACGGCATGAACCATTCTTTTTAAACAAAGACTGTTTAACTCACCTGTGTTCAGTGGTGATTTAAGCTGACTTCTTTTGGTGTGAATAGTAGGACCTTGCTACTCCTACGGAGATGAGAGGTTGTAGATGCTGAAAAAGGAGTAAGGTGAAGAGAGAGAGAGAAAGAAGGTAGCAAATGGCACCTGAGAAATTCACCTTCTATTTGAGTCCTCCAAATGCACATAAGATTTTTGTGTGTTCTGTATTCATGTATAATCAGATTAAAGACCTTCCGAGGAAGATAAGGTGTTAATAGACATTATCTATACTTCCAAACAGTGAATAACACCACTATCACTTGAGAAATACAAACTTTTATCCATGCATGGAGAAGAGGTGGCAATTTATTTTTACAGCAGTGGCCCACTAACACCCATAAACACATACCATGTGAGCTCCACAGCATGGGTCTAAAAACTGCCTGAGTGCCTACACGAACAGAGTAGTTCATGAAATAGCATAGCGTATTTTGTTTCTGAAGTCATTAAATACTGAAAAAGACCCAAAAAACCAAAAACCTTATAAAATAATTCAATTCTTACACTGGATTGAAATAGAATTGCAAGCATAAATGGCCTTTAGAGAGAAATTTGTTTATGCAGTTTATCCTGTGTCACCTGAAGAAAAAAACAAAAACAAAAAACCCAAATCCAAAACAAAACCAGGCTTTGATTTAAAGGTAGTTGGGGTTTTTGTTTGTTTGGTTTGTTTGGTTGGTTTTTTCCCTACTGTCTTATTGTTTAATTGTTTGATTTTGGTCTAAATTGAACTTAAATTAATTTTATGAAGAATCAGAATATCTCCAGGCCCTAAAGATGCACTGGCAAGTGATGTTCTTATCAGTTCAATCACTAATGAAAACCAGCAATTAATTGACATTCCTGGCAAGGGTGTTGATTTCACTGAGCAATTGCAAGAAACTTTTTCTTTTTTTTTTTTTTTTTGTAGCTCTGGTCCGTGAGTGAAAACATCTGGAAATGTGGTTCCAGGAATGGAGTCTCTTAGGTTCCAATATTGCTAACCTTTGGGGGGCCCTTGTAAATTTTGGATAGGACTCCCTTATGCTGAGGTAGTGCCATGTCAGTAGAGCTGAGAGTTGCCTCCCTCAGCAGCCAAGATCCCTGTGAGTTTGTAGCTGCATTTTTCTTTAATTCTCCCCAGACAAGACAACTCAGATCAGGGTCATAGGCAAAAAAAGAGGGGTACTTCATATGGATGATTTTCAGACTGTGAAGTCCTTGGACTCTGTGATAACACAGACCTTGTAAATACAGATGCATTGTGGTTAAATGGTTCTTCAGAAGGATCAGGACAGGCTGCACCCCATGTAACGCTACAGGCTTGGGGATGAGTGGCTGGAAAACTGCCCGGCAGAAAAGGACCTGGGGGTGCTGGCAGTGTGCCCAGGTGGCCAAGAAGGCCAGTGGCATTCTGGCCTGCATCAGGAACAGTGTGGCCAGCAGGACTATGGCAGTGAGTGTCCCCCTGTACTGGGCACTGGTGAGGCTGCACCTTGAATGTTGTGTTTGGTCTGGAGCACAAGTCCTGTGAGGAGTGGCTGAGGGAGCTGGGGTTGTTTAGCCTGGAGGAGAGGAGGCTCAGAGGAGACCTTATTGCTCTTTACAACTACCTGAAAGGAGGCTGAAGCAAGGTGGGTGTTGGTTTCTTCTGCCAAGTGACAAGTGATAGGACAAGAAGAAATGGCCTCAAGTTGTGCCAGGGAAAGTTTAGATTGTATATTAGGAAAAAATTCTTCACCAAAAGGGTTGGAACAATCTGCCCAGGGAAGTGGTTATGTCACCATCCCTGGAGGTATTTAGGAGACTGTGGACAAGGTGCTTAGGGACATGGTTTAATGGTAGACTTAGTAGTGTTAGGTTAAGGGTTGGACTTGATCTTAAAGGTCTTTTCTAGCATAAAACATTCTGTGATTCTAAATTAGAAGTGTTCAAGAAAGAGAATAATTCTTAAGGAGTTCAGTGTCCTCAGAGATTGCATATAGATTTTTTAATTGAGACTTATATATGAAAAAATTAATACAAACCTATTTTTACCAACTTTCACCTTTATTTTCTTGATTTGGTATGTGCACCTGTTACTCCTAACATGTTGTAAAGATGATTATAAATATTCTTAGTTTTTCTCCCTTGCTACTGCTACAGTTGCTTCTTTGTCCTCTCTCAGAGGTCCCTCTGCCAGAATCAATAACATCCAGATCAATGGAAGAATATTTCAAAAATGTAAATCTTTCATCTTCATGGTCCTGACTTGCTAATGATTTCTAATGGAGTATTGAACAGGAATAAGCACAGACCTTGATATGAATTGCCAGGCAGATATATAACAAGAGGGGTTCTGAGCAGGGAAATGTAGAAGGATAATGAAACCTGACAATAATAGAAAACTCCGGACAAAGCACTGAGGGTGAGAACAAATGAACATGACTCCCATAGAACAGAGTCACGAGCCAGTGCCTGAACCGTATGATTTGTTGCCAGGAAATGGAAAGTAATAAGGTTAGGCACAGAAAAACAGAAGGGCTTATAACCTCAGCAGATTGACATGCTACAAATATTGAACAGTAGATAGATTAGAAACAAAGGCTATTTATAATGGTATTGCCTTTTGTTTCTTTTTTTCCCCATGAGAAATAACAGCAAACAGTAGAGCCAAATGATGATGTAAGTGATGAAAGATGCAGTTTTTCCTAGCATTGTAAAAGACAGTCAGAAAACCCCTATATTATGCTAGGTTCACCCTGTTTCATGTGTGCCATGCAACTAGATAAACTGGAAGAGGGGACAAATATAAAAATGGAATAATACAGGGACACAGAGATTTTAGCTATTTATAAACCAAAACAGTATTGGAATGGAATTCAATCTATTTCACATTAGGTATCCACATTGCAGATGTCTACACATGAACTAGTTGATTGCACTTCTTTTATAGTGAATGGAGAGAAAGCCACTTAGTAGGGTATGGTTCATCTCCACATTTACTTGTCTAAAATAAGGAGGGTTAATTGGGCTGTAGAGGAGCCTCCACTGACAGCAGGGCAAGTATATAACACAGTATCAGCTGCAGAGGTCTGTGCTGAAGATTTCCAAAGACAGGTGAGATGACTCCAATATTACTCTGCTTTTTGGGGAAAAAATGAACTTGAAGAGGGAATCTAGGAATGAAGTGATAAGAGTTATCATTGTAAATCATCTGAAGGCTGCCTACCAAATAAAAGATGAAACGGCAGAAATTTAGAGTAGGTGCAAAAGCCATATGATAACACTAATTTGCAGAGAGATATTAATCTGATTACCAGTAACAATAAACACAAATTATTTTAAAATGAGATTACTATTTTGTGTCTGCTTAAAAAGCAGTGAAAGGAGAAGTAAACCATATGGAGTTCTCCCACCTACACACAGAGATCGTGTAGACTAAGACACATCCAGATGATAAAACCTCCTTACAGATAAAACTATTAACATTGAAGTAGACAGTTAAAATGTATATTGTAAAACAAAATTTTAAAGTCCCTCAACATGAAAACACCTTTAAAACTGAAAAAAATGCTGCAGGTTGCAAAGCTGACAGTTGGAGAGGAAGAGAGAAGGAAATATCTAAAAGGAAGAAGCTCAGGGAACATAAAAATTAAATTGGTCTCAAAGAGCCTACCAAAACCAGTAGGAAAAATTAGTGAATAGAAACATGTAATGCAGAATATAACATATTTTATATCTGTACAACAGTTAAACAAGTAATTCTGACAATAAGTGACAGGGGTTGACAAGGCTGGGGAACTGAATTTAAGCAAAAAAAGGATGTGCATGGGAGGAAGTCATAGTACTTACAAGGTTATTTTTTATTTGGAACTCAAGCAAACTGAGTAGTTATCTGGGAAAAAGAATTAGAAGTGGTGGAAGAGTATTCTGTTTAATCCTGGAATCTTTGTAATTCTTTTTTCACCTGTCATTTGTCAACACTCTGCTAAGAAAGAGAGGAATTCTGACAATCATGGCTATAGAAATGAGGTGAGGAAAAGGGTTGTAGAATTCATTGTTCTGTAGCATTGACCCAGTCCATCATTCTGGCATCTGTCCATCCAGTGCAAAATGGCCAGGCATGTCCAAGAAAGAACACTACGTAGCCTAAGAAATGTATGTAAAATCATTTGATATGTAAGTGAAAAAGAAGTAAGAATAAAAGACAGAAAGCTGAAAGCTAGATTTAGAAAAGATGAATTTGAAATTTTAATAACAGGTTGTCTTCCATGACCTCTTATGATGGCATGTTTAGGGATCTGAGTAGATCTATTTCAGATCCTTGCAAGATTTACTGCTCTGATATTATAATAATGAAGGTCTACAAAATAAGATTGGGAAAAAGTTTGCATAATATAGAGAATCCCAGTGTAAGTATATTAGAGATCAAGGTGTGAAATAAAAATAATTTCACAACCTTATGAAGGTAGATAATACATTCTTAAGGTTCCTGAAGAAAGATACTGCAGAGAAACACAGGAACGTAATGTGAGAATTATCTGAACTGTTACACACTCTCTTTTGGTATCTGGAAATACATGTATTCTGCAGTCTTAGGAGTTCTTATTATTATCCTGTAAATGTATCAGAATATACATAACATCTTAGTTTTTATTTCTTCAGCCCCTAAGATTTCCCAGATTCTACCATGTTATGTTTGATCTCATTCCATATGGCTGATGCATCCCATCTTCACACTATCAGTATGTTTCATTAGAACATTCTGTGCCCCCAAAGGGCATTTTTTTTCCCTTCGGGTGCATAGTCACTGGTGAAAGCACCAAAATTTTCCATGATAGACTTTGAAGAACTGCACAGGGAATCCACCAATATCCAGACACTTTCAGCACAACCCGTTTGATCTCCTTTTTGATCAGTTCCTTATCCACTTTATATTACAGATCCTGATCCCTATTTCTCAATTTTAATCAGTCATTTCCCATGAAATAAAATTCTGAAATCCAGAGAGATTGTATCTCTCACGCTTTCCTTGTAAAGTAAATAACTTTTCTGTCGAAGAAAGACACCAGGATTATTGACATGATCCATTTCTGAAAAATTTATGTGGCTTTTATTCTTATTTGCATTTCTGTCTGTATTGTCTACAGAGATTTCTATATGGATAGAATAACTATCGATCAAGAAAATGCAGCACAAAAGAGTGTATCAATAAAGGATATAAAGAGAAATTAAGAATCTGTTTGAAGAAATAAGAGATTTACTTGTAGATAAGTGATTCTGGCATAAACGTAATTCTAACTTTCGTGTGTCCAGAGTTGCCCCATTCCCATACCAAGAAATGGTTTTGGGAATCCAGGCAAACAATATGTTTGCAAACCTGACCTCAGTAGATTTTTTTACAGAGAACAGTAGGCAGTAAACAAGGTCTTCTGAAGCACTAATTTCAGAGCTGAGTCTGCCTGTTGGCAAACTGGATTTAACTAGTGGTATCTGGAGGCACGTTAATGAATTTCAGATTAACACAAGTGCTAAACCTGGTGCCGTAATTAAGGGAGGCCTGCCAATCACTGCCTCTTTTGCACTGGCACAATTTATTCTGTAGATTTCTCTTTCAGCATTATCATCTAGTGAGGACTGCAATTAATTGCTAAATGGATCCTAAAAGAGCAGTTCAGAGGAATGAGAAAAACGACTGCAACAGGAGTGTTTTACATCCTATTCCATTGCTTGTATCCTAAGGTTATATTGTTTTGAATGCAGTTTTTGAGACTGACCTGGCCACTGTCATTCATGGAAGGGGTCTTGCAAAAAAGGAGCACTTCGAAAAAAATAGTCTATTTTTACTTAAAATTGCTCAGACCTGGGAATATTTAGTGCAATATCAAGAAATATCTATAACAGACAAGATTTGTGGAATTGCAACAAAGTTATTCACTCTCCCCATGGGATACACGTTTTTTGCATAATTTCATTGGGTCTGTTAGGTGTGTCATATTGTCTGCTGCTTTTCCTGTTGCCTCAGCTGAAATTGCAAGCAACACTAAACAATTTGGCTGTGGCAATATCTACATTTTGTATGCTTTAAAAATTAGAAGAAAAATACATAATAGCTTCTAATTATAATCTAGAACTATATTTTTACCAGAGATGAAAGATTTGTTTCTATTTACACTTAACTTTAGCTATTTAGTTTATTGTTCAATCTTAATTCTAAAGAGATAGCATACATTTCCATGCCAGAATAAGCATAAGAATCATACATATCATAAGAGTGCTTTGACTAAAGGTATAATTTCTTAAGCACCTGAGCCTTTGTTAACTCCTCCAACACAAAACTATTGAGGGCTGAGCTCCTGATACCTTTCCAGTGGGCTGACAACAATTAATGTGTGGCTGTTTCATGGGTCATCTTTTCTCGTTCAGGATTGTGTAGACTGCATTGCAGAGATTCACACAGACAATACATGCATAGCATTATAATGTCGCTGTGCATTTATAGATGAGGGTCATGAAACATTAGGTTGATTTTTCAGGTATTCCTCATTCAGTATTTAACAGCAGGAAATGAGGCAGAAAAGATGTCTCTTTGGGCTGGTTTTGTACTTGTCTTGGCTTGGTGGTGCAGCCAAATGGCTGAAAATATTCATGTCCTTGTCACTGATCATTTGCAAGTTTCTGAAAAGTCTGGTATCACTAGACCTCAGGAACAGAGTTACTGTTCACGGAATCACAGAACATTTGAGTCTGGCCCTCCAGAGATGTCCAACACCCTCTGCTGATCACTACAGCAGCAGGTTTCTCAGGTCTGCATCCAGTTAAATGTCGAATATCTCCAGGGATGGAGACTCCACAACCTCTCAGGGCAACCTATTCCGCTGTTCCACTGCTTGCGCACTAAAAAAGCTTTTTCTTATGCTTAAACATAATTTTCTGTGGTTTGGTATGTGCCCATTGCCTCTTGCCCTGTCACTGGACGTGACTGAGAAGAAGCTGGCTCCATCTTCTTTACTTCCCCATCATGTATCTATACACATTGAAAAGGTCCTCCCCCAACCCAAGACATTTATGCATACTGATAAGATCCCCTTCTCAAGTCTCTCCTTTTCCAAGCTGAAAAGTCCCAGCTCTCTCAGCTTCTCCTTGTATGACAGATGCTTCAGGCCCTCAATCATCTTTGTGGCCCTTTGCTGGACTCATTCCAGTATGTCCATGTCTCTCTTTTACTGGGGACCCCAGAACTGGACACAGCGCTCCAGCTATGGTCTCCATCAGTGTTCAGGAGGGGGGTAAGATCATCCCCTCTGCCTCCTGCTCAGACTCAGCAGCTCATCTGCTTACCAGCACCCTGAGCCTGTCCTATAGTTGCTGATCAGAGAAGGAGCTTTTCTTCTCCCATTGTAAGTCTCAGGCTTCAGCATCCTGGGAGTCTCCGTTTCTGAACTCAGTAAGCACAGACACTTCCTGCCCTTCCTTCAGCACAGCTCCTCTACTTGGTAGCGTGGATGGTCCCCAGCATAGAGCTCCTGCAGGCAGGCAGCCCATCATTCCCCAGCCCCAGCCTTGGTAAGAGGCCTGCATCCTCTGTTGGGAGCTTGGTCTGAACCCCTGATGTTCTGGGGTCGTTGCTCAGGTGTGTGCTGGGGACACACACTGTAGCACACCACCATCACTCCTGAGCATATGAACACTTCCCTCAGCATCAGAGTCTCTGGACAGCTTTTGTGCAGCCTCTGCAGAAACCACTTCTCTGGGACCTGCACTCTGCGCTGGCTCTTACATGCACCTCTCCCAGCACCTTGCTGAGCAGGTGCTTGACTCCCTGCTTAGTCAGCTCAAAGCTCCAAGCACCCTTTGATCAGGAGCAGCTGGAAGTCACAGAACCCGGCAGCTGCCTTTCTCTGGCACAGCAGGCAGTCTACTGTTCCTTCAGGAGTTCACAGGAGTCCCTGGCCATCCTAGGAGTTCACAGAAGGTCTACAAGCACAGCCCAAAAAACGCTGAGCAAGCTGCCATGTTCTGCCCTGACATTCCTGTTTCTTTGATTTATTTTTATTTCAATAATATATGAAATAAAAAATCTACATTTCTGTTTGTATCTGTTTTAAGGTCCTTCTGTGTTGCTGCACTATTTATTAGCTTTGCATGCCTATGAAGATATAGTGATTATTACCTCAAGAAATTGCAGGACACTGTTAAATGGACTTTTATTTACATGGAACCAAACTGGTTGACTCTTCTTCATGGTCAGTAGTACCTTCATTGACAATGCTACAGGTCTTATTCTACAGCCAATATATTCAGATTTTTATGTATGATATGTTTCTGATGAGATGTTGAGACACGGTGATGCTGATACACTGTATTATTGTTATATAGTCCTTGAGTGTTACAGTGTTATCATGATAATGTTTTTCCCTGGTAAATCTTTTACTATTCTTGAAGGAAAAGAAATTCCAAGCTTTTCCTACAGAGTATCAGATAATACTAAGTCAGATATAAAAATCAAAGTTATAACCTTTCATTTAGGCAAGCACTTAAGAACCTCCTTAAGGCATAAAATTGCAGTTAACAAGCAACTCATCTACTGGCTTACTGAATTTAGTGACGCTGTCTGTGTAAAGCTATGCATGTGTCTGACTGCTTTGTGAGTGGTCACCCTAATGGACTTGTAAGTAGCACTCAGCTGGCAGAAATATAATAAAGATGCATTTTAGGCATAATAATGACAACTACTTCGGCAAACAAATATAAATAATTTTGACAATATAAGAAGCTTCCTAGAAATAATGATCTGAACATCTTTTCTTCAGGAAGATTTAAGTAACAAAAGAGTAGAGATGGGATAGAAGTGCTAGAAATCAGAATAGGATTTTAGTTGACAAACACATGAAGAAATCTTTTTTAAAAGGTGTTATGTGCTCCAGATTTACAACTGAAGGACTTCATACAGAGATATACCCTTTTGTTAACTTGCCTGAAGAAGTGGGGTTCTGAAATGACAGGTGCTGATCACTAAACAGACTTGTACTTGTTTGCTGTGAAAGGACAATGAGGTGTCCCTGGTCAAAACCATCAAAAAGGATGGGACACGAGCAGAGACCTCAATGAAAGGAGAGAGGAGAATAACAACAGTGGTAAATGATTGCTTCTGCTTTGAGCAGCCTGCCTTACGACTCCTTACCTACTGCAAGTCTGACACCAGCAGCGCAATGAAGATCTGACCAGTTTCAGAAGTTCTTGGCTATTTTGTCAGTCACTGTTACCTTCAGGCTTGAGGAGTTCATCTTCTGAAAGAGGAGGACATGGGCTCTGCTGTTGGAAGGGAGAACATTAAACTGATATCTTTCCCATAATGCTCAATATTTACTCTGGTTATATAAATATTTAATAACAATGTTAATGGAGAAGTCACTTCAAAACCATTAAAAAAAGAAAGATGAGGGGAAAAAAAAGGTACATAATTCAACTCAGTATTGCTATTGATCTCAGATATATGCTTTTTAGCCTTAAGTTCTAATACAAAACTAAATCACTACTTGTGCAGACTTACATATTTCCCCTGGGCTCACCTCAGACATGGAGGTGTTTTGAGTTAGCAGTGTGGCTGTGACTGAAATGTGATTCAGAATCACTTTTTAAAACTTGTCAGACATGTTTCTGTAGGTTGTGATGTGAAAAGTGGAACATTTCTGTTTCCATTCCAGACACATAACATTGCGAGTCTCCAAATGTATAAAATTGAAAAAAAAACCCAAAGAAGTTGTGGTTGGTTGGTGGGTTAGTTGGTTTGGGGATTTGATTTTGTTTGGGTTTTGAGGGTTTGTTTGTTTGTTTTTAATGGAATCATTGTGACAGTGCATTAAGCTGTAATGTGTGAACTTAAGCCTAAAGAAGAATGACATTTTTAACTGCCTATCAGTTTTATTTTTTAGTAGAAACCACTTATATGTGGGTTTGGGTTCACATTGTTACCCCTCATGTATATATTTAAAATTCAGGCACTTATTTAATGATATTCTTAGTTTCATACCTTGATTAAATGCTCTGGTCAAGTTACAGCAAAAGGCAAGCATACATGTTAGCTTTACAGATAGCTCTTAAAAGTATGTTACTATATATTGTACACTGTGACTTAGTCCATAAGCTTCTACTTCTGTAGTGACAGATAATTAGCAATCAGTGTAGGATCATAAAAATAGTATAAAATAAATTTGGAAGTGATTTTGAAGAGTTAACAGTTCTATCCTACTGCCAAAGCCAGGATTAACTACACTTCTTCCACTGCTAACAGATGCTTGTCCAGCCTGTTCTTGAAAAAAATTTGCTAGAGATTTCACAGCCCTTGCAGGCAATCCATTGCTTCACCGCCTTGTGCTAGAGTTTTTCCTTAGGTTTAACTAAAGTCTTCATTCTTGCAAATGAAGGTTGTTATTCCATGGTTTGGAATAATGATCTTAAATTTTCAGCTCATTTTAAACACACATTCACAATGGACTAAAGAATAAGTGGTTTTTGCTTTCTTATTATTCCTACATTCCATAAGATCTAAGCTTCTAAGCTTTTCTATATCCTTCCTAAAATGCTGTTCTCAACATTAGATATAATATTCCAGCTAAAGCCTTGCTGATGTTGAGTGGGATGGAAGAATACTCCCTCATATTTAACAGAAAATAATCTCTTTATACATCTCAAAAAGCTGATTTTGCATAAAATATTGTCATGTTCAACTTGTGATGGTTAGAGCCACAGATTCTACTGGAATACTATTGCTGTCTACCAGTAATTCCCATTCTGCAATGATGTAGTTAATTCTTCTACCATAAAATGCAGATCTTGCCCTTATTTGTACCAAATTTTCTTCAGGGTTCTTGAATTTGTTGAGATCACTATGACCGAATGATCCAATATGCTTGCAGCTGTCTCTGCGTCATGTCATCTTCCAGATGTAAGAACCATACTTGTGATTTCTCTATCTAGGCTGTTAAAAAAAATATTGAATATACTCAGACCTCTTGTGCTGGGTTCAGTCAGGA
>NW_010271581.1:0-3196 GCF_000690775.1 Eurypyga helias
TTCCCATCAGCCAGCCAGAAACCCCATGGAAATGCTGACAGTTTCAGATTTTCTTTTTCTTGATTATTTCATTCTTGGTAGAGTCCTAAGTCAGTGTCTGCAGGGGTAAGTTGCTATGAATTGGTCTAGACTATAAATAGATGTATGTACTCTCCCTTTTGTGGGAACATTCCTGGGATGCAGGGATAGGTATGTCCGAAGTGGCCTTCCAGCCCAGTTTTCAGTGGTATCAAGAGGTGGCCCAGATTCAACCTCACAGTTAGATTGTAGGTCCCCTATATTCAGTGGAGAGACACAGGCAGTTCCACAGGACAAGTTAGCTCACAGCTATGATAAATTGTCCTCTGTAGGTACCTAAATTCCCTGGGCTGTCTTCACACACTGTATGCTAGGATCCTCCAGCACCTAGCCCTAACCTTGCAAGTCTAGGTGCTTAAAGAAAGCATACCAGTTATTGGCTCACAAGAGGGTAGTATAAATCTAGCACTCACTCCCTACACTGTGATGTATACAGCTGGACTGTGGCAAAGAAAACAGGCAGGAGATACCACTGCGGTTTCCTTGCCAGTGAGAGCAGCATCAGGGTCTGTTACGACACTGATTCACAGCTGGCACAAGCTGGCTGTGACATAATGCTACAACCTGTATCGGGTATCATGGAATCATAGAATGGTTTGGGTTGGAAGGGACCTTACAGATCATCTAGTTCCAACGCCCCTGCCATGGGCCGGGACACTCTCCACTAGACCAGGTTGCTCAAAGCCTCATCCAGCCTTAAAAAACGGCAGGGAATAGCGCATCCACAGCTTCTCTGGGCAACTTTTTCCAGTGCCTCACCACCCTCTCCGTGAAGAATTTCTTCCTTCCAGTCAATCTAAACCTCCCTGCTTTCAATTTAAACCCATTACCCCTTGTCCTATCACGACAGGCCCATGTAAAAAGTCCCCCCCATCTTCCTTGTAGCCCCTTCAGGTATTGGAAGGCTGCAATAAGGTCTCCCCGGAGTCTTCTCTTCTCCAGGATGAACAAGATCAATTCTCACAGCCTTTCTTCATAGGAGAGGTGCTCCAGCCCTCTGAGCATCTTTGTGGCTTCCTCTGGACATGCTCCAACTGGCTGATATTCTTCTTACGTTGAGGGCTCCAGGCCTGGATGCAGTACACCAGGTGGGTCCCACCAGAGAAGAGGGAGAGAATTACCTCCCTCAAGCTGTTGACCACAATCCTCCTGATACAGCCCAGGATACAGTTGGCTTTCTTGCTGCCAGCGCACACTGCTGGCTCATGTTCAGCTTTTCAACCACTAATACCCTCAGACTCTTCTCCTCAGGGCTGCTCTCTATCCATTCTCCACCCAACCTGTACTTGTATTTGGGATTGCCCTGACCCAGGTGCAGGACCTTGCACTTGGCCTTGTTGAACTTCATGAGGTTGGCAGTGGCCCACCTTTCCAGCCTGTCCAGGTCCCTCATGTTACCTTGGCATTCTACTACAGATTATTGAAAATAACTCTAAGACTGCTGGAAGGAAGTGATGGCTTTGCAAAGAGATCAAAACTCTCCGGTCAGGCTTTGCATTCTGTAACAAATGGCTTGCACTAACCTTATAAGTAGTATTTGAAGGCTGCATGCATGCATGAATTTCTGCTTTTCGGACTGGTGGAGCTAATTGATTGCCCAGAGCTCTAGCCTAGAAAGCCAGACAGCTGGAACCATCAAGGACTCTTCTGCCTAAATGAATTAAGTAAATGAATTAAGCAATCAGACACAAAGGAGCGGGTGTGCAGCAATTGCCTATCATTTGAAATGCAAGGCACAAGTAATTGATTGTGCAGTTATCACACGACATACATACGCATCCCTTGCTCTTGTTTATATCTTTGCAATGTGGGGAAAAAATAATTTCAAGACAGATAATAATTTGTCTTCCCCTGTGTGGTAGCAACATCAATAGTCATTATTCTAAACTCTTCCTTCAAAATATGCTGGGCACTTCAACAGAAAAACAATTCCTTGCCTGAAGGGCTCACAATTTATGCTGGATTCTGCCCCAGTGGAATAACACCTAGAATCATCATTGGGGTTTAATGTAGGCAAAGCAGTCAGATAAAAAAAAAAGAGAACAGAAATGAAAACGAGACAAGCAAAAAGAGTACTTGCTTATTCTCTGCATGCTACCTGGTTGTTTTTATAGGCAATGTCTTAAATATATTGATGCTGGCAGGTAAGGAAGAACAGCAAAGCAAAAAGGAGGTGACAATTATGGTTGTGGCAATTTGGCCATTGGGATTTGATGACTGGCATTATTGACAGAGGAGATTGCAAGGGTCCCGGTGGAAAGGGACGATGAAATACACTGAATAAATAAGACATGCTGAGAAAAAGTTATGAGGCTATCTATCTTGGTATACACACAAAAGCATCCAAATCAGCTCTCCTTAGAAGCTTTCCACTAGCTTTATGGAATCTGGATGGAGGCAAGGATATTTGTGCAGAGGTCAAGTTCTTTCTCATATATCATTTTTGTTTAAAAGTGTATTCTTTCTGGAAAAAGGTAGCTTAGGTTTCCAATAAAGAGAATTCTCTGAATACACAGAAACGCTACTTCAATATGTAGTTTCAAAGAAAAGCAGGCAGATAAGTAGGAACTGAAATTATGTCAATTTGCACATAAAGTCATTATTTTTTAAGTGCAGCAGGCCCTTAGTCAGAAACCATAAAACTGCATCCTTTGACATTACATCACATGAAAATAAGATCGAACAAACATCCAAACAGCTCCAGCAGATTACCTTTCTGTCAAAGAAATATTTGGATTTTGGCTTCTTCTATTCAAATGCCATTTCATCCACATCACCCTAAGTTCTGAAGTAATGTCTAAAGCCCAGTGTGAAACTGGGGCTCATTTCTGAGACACAAGACAATCTTCAACCCCCAAAACATAAAACATGAATAGAACAGTTAGACAAAAAGTAAGAAGAAAAAGAGCATTGTTATTTCCTATTTATTGCATTTTGAGGCCCAAACAATGATATATATTCATGAACAACAGGTCAATTTATGATGAAAGTGGACATTGAACATTGGTCAGGACAACTCCTACATACATTTATTTTTTCTATCCACCTGCATTCTGTGTGACTCAATGTGTTGACACACAGTCATTAAAAATGGCAAGGTGTCGTGGTTTAACTCCGG
>NW_010271582.1:0-5005 GCF_000690775.1 Eurypyga helias
CTAAGCAGTCCCAGCTCTCTCAGCTGTCATAGTTTAGGCCCAACAGACAACTAAGCACTGTTCAGTCACTTGCTCAGTCCTGCCCTTGTCAGGAAAAAACACAAGGAAAGGCTCGCGGGTCGAGACAAGGACATGGAGGGATCACTTACCGTTTTTGGTCACAGGCAAAACAGACTCGACTTGGGGAAGAAAAATAATTTTAATTAGTTACCAATCAAATCAGAGTAGGATAATGAGAGACAAAACAAAACAGTTCTTAAAACCTTCCCCCGCTCCTCCCTTCTTCCTAGGCTCAGCTTTGCTCCAGATTTCTCTACCTCCTCCTGTCCAGCAGTGCTGGGGGACAGGGAATGGGGATTGTGGTCAGTCCATCACACGTTGTCTCTGCTGCTCGCTTCTCCTCAGGGGAGGATCCTCACACTCTGCCCCTGCTCAGCATGGGTTACCTCCCACGGGAGACAGTCCTCCACCAACTCCTCCAACATGAGTCCTTCTCATGGGCTGCAGTTCTTTACAGACTTCTCCAGTGTGAGTCCCTTCTGTGGGATACAGTCCTTCAGGAGTGGACTGCTCCAGTGTGGGCTTTCCACAGAGTTATGGGCTTCTTTGGGTGCAGTTGCCTGCTCCAGCATGAGGTCCTCCCTGGGCTACAGCTGGGTCTAGTGATAGCCAGTCCTGAGAACTACATCGGTCTCTGGGGAGGCCCCAGTCTGGCCATCTCAGTCAGCCCCAACCTGCAGTGGACCATAAGGGCTTATTCCCCTTTGGACAGTCTCAAGAACTGGATTTTGTGCACAGCAATTGATGTCTTCTGTGCTAGAGCTCCAGCAAGGCTGTTTGAGCTGCTGCGGTACAGCTGACACGGGCCCACCCCCCAGATGGCTCCAGAACATGCAGGTAAGGAGTCAGAGTTCTGGAGGGTAGGGTCCCTGCACTCCATGTAGCGAATGACCCTGTAGCAAGACCTCCAGTGGGGGACTGCAGCAAACCAACTCCCTTTCTGCCCTGGTCTGCCCCATGTGCTGAGACCCTCCAGCACTTGCCTGAGGCAGAGACAGGAAAAGAGCCCAGGAGGTCTGAGGGGAAGGCAGAGCCCATGTCTAGGGGCTACATCTTTCTATCACCCTCCTTTGCCAGTTGTGTGTGCTCCTGTCATCAGCATTCAGGATGGGAAGAGCTTCATCCCCTTCCCTTTGCTTCACACAGACATGTGCCTGGGGAAACCTGTGACTGAAAGGAGTGTCATATCCCCCTCCCACCCCCAGCCCCTGCCTACTTGTTAGCAGAAGAAATATGCAGGGGTCACAAAACCACCAGTAGTGTGTTACTAATGGGAGATATCACTTGGATGAGAACTGAGCTGCATCCTCCAGGGTGACACATCGTGGCTCTGTTCTGCTCTGTTCTGCTACCAGATGCCTGACCTCTGCTGTGTGGGCAGCATAGGTTATGGCTTCGGCCCAGAGATTGCAGCTCAGGCTCTTCCACCACAACCTGCACTGACTGTATTTACTACAGCTGTAAATACAGGTGGAATGTCAGCCTGGGTGATGGAAGCGTTCTACTGACTACTTGGGACCAAATGAACCAAAGGGATATGGGTGTACTCAGTGTGTACTGCATTGGCAACCTGTTTTTTCACATTTTTCTGAGAGTTGTTTTTTCTAACAAAAGTCTAGGTACCTTTAAAGTCAACATAGAGCACTGGAGATACCACAGTCACAGTCTTAAGGGTTGAATTTTTTTAAAAGTCTCTTCTTCAAGGAACTGTATAGCATTCTTCCCCTACTGTTTGGCCATTTTATTACAGACATAATGTCTAAAAAATGGCAGCAATTTATCCAAATTACCAAAATGAAGTCAACTGGATAAAACAGTGGTATAAAAGTAAATATGTGATAAAATGCTTTTAGGCAAACAATCAGCGAGAAAGTAACTTGGCATTTGTAGTGGCCATGACAAGTAAAGGTATTATTATGCGTATCTTTGATACATCACTCTCAAGAGAAAGCTTTCCTACAGATCTGGACTTTCCTTAATGCTAGCTATTGAAATACAGGGTCAGGAGTGTCAGTAACTATACTTTGGACTGCTTATGCACTGCCCAGTACCCATTTCTTTTTTATTTTTTTTATTCCAAGTCCAAAACCTCCAGATTTTTAGAACCCTGTGGTTCTGTTTTTAGACTGTTCCAAATTGCACATCCTACCCCCAGTGCAGGAAAAACAATTGCAGAAGTTTTGGTTGTCAGGGATGAATTCAAATGTCAAGTTCCCCTAGGGTGAATCCTGGCAACTGGATTCCCCTGGATGATCCTGTTGTCCAGGTGTATGGGATGTCTGGGGATGACTGAGGCGTGGGAGACTCCAGCATTGCCAGGTGGCCCTGGGAGGCAGAAGGAGGAATGGAGAAAGAAGAGGAGAGGGAGAAGACTGTATATAACCATCTGGGATGGGGAATCATGGGCATCTTGGGGGGGCCAAGGGGCAACTAGGGGGTTCTTGGAGCAACTGATGGATCTAAGGGTGAAAGTATGGGAACCTGGGGAAAATTGCAGGCAACAGGGTCAACTGACTGTAACTGGAGCCCCCAAAGGAACATTGCAGGTTCTTGGGAATATGGGGGAAAGTGGCAGAATCTCAGGAGCCATTAGGGAATATGGGGGAAGCAAGACAGCCTGGAGTGGTCCTGGGTGAAAGGAAAGGGTCCCAGAATGGGACAGAGGACAATCAGGGTCCCAGGAGGAAATAGGGGACCCTGTGTGTTTAGGAGTTAGAACAGTCTAACTGTCTAACACCTCCCTTGGGCACCTGAGTCCCCTCGCATTTGTAGGGAATCCAAAGGGGTGGAGAGTCCAGGGGAGTTGGGAGTCCCATGCTGTTCTGTGGGGAGCCCCAGAAGCATGGGAATTTTGAGGGTAAGGTTTACCAGGTCAGGAAGACTTACACCAGCAGCAGCACAAGTGCCATGGAGCCAAGTGCCAGGCCCAGCGCCAATGATGCCGTGTGGTACAGAGGGGTCCAGCCATGGAGCCAGTGCAGCACAGCTCTGAACTGAGCCTGGAGTCCTTGCTCTGCCTCCATGTTTTCCCTTGATACTGTGGGGACCCAGGGACCTTGGTGACCTGGTGTCCCTGCAGCACCTGCTCCAGCAACAAACCTCACCGCCCCCAGGGTCCCTGCTCCATCCCACATGCCTCACTGCCCCCCAGAAAGGCCAGGCATCAGGGAACACCTGATCCACTCCACCTGTCCACCATGGACCCAGGTGTCCTGGCATCCTGGATACACCCCCATGCACCTCCCTCCCATGGATGCAGGTGTCTGGGGTCCTGCTCCATCTCACACTGCTCACTGCCCCCAGGGCACTCAGGTGTCTGGGCGCACCATTGAGGTAGAAGTACTTGCGGGCCAAGGGCTCAGATAGGACACCCAGGCAACAGGCGATGGTTCCTGGAGTTGGGTCTTGGAGGGTCAGACTGAGAGGTCCCTCCACACTCCCTTGCAGCTCCTCAAACAACGCCAGATCCTGTGTGTGCAGCTGGGGCATAGGAGGACACATCAGTGCAGCCTGGTCCACCAGGTACACAAAACAGCATACATGTGCATACAAGGGCACCCATATCTTACACATGCTCATCATATCCCCTTCATGCTTCTTGTACTCTTTGTTCATGTATGTGCATGCACCTCATGTCCCACATGTGCTTCCTGTGTCCTGTTTGCGTGCACACAGGGATGCACAAGCCAAGCATACACAAAAGTCACTTCCTTCACACACGAGTGGCCTGCATCCTGCTTGCATGCACCCTTCACATGGGTGGGCACTTGCTTGCACCCAGTGCATGCTTACACACATGCTACTTACAGTATACGTATGTACTGTATAAACAATGCCTGTATCTATTGAAAGTCCTCACACCAAGAATACAACAGCATATATGCAGGCCTTGCTACCCATGCCTAGTCCTCTCATGAATATCTACATACGCCCTTGCACGTGCATGTGGAACTTACATCTTTGGCAAACATCCAGGAAATGGGCAGGTCAGGGGGGGTGGCAAAGGGCACATCGCAGTGCAGTGTGATGGCTTCATCCATATGGGCCCACACGTCCTGCACTGGGAACATTGACAGGCATGTGAGTTCACACCTGCTCATGCACTTACAGAAATCATTGCATTCCTGTGCAACTGCACGTACTGATGTAAGCATGCAACTTGTGCGCTCATGGTTGGCCCAGCAGGTATGCCCATGTGTGAGAAATGAGGGTTGTCCCCAGAGACCTGGAGGCACCCAGCTCTGGGGTGGGGCTTAGCCCAGCCTATGTCTACCATGGCTCCATACCTGGGCAGTCCAGAGGAAACTGGCAGTCCACGAGGCGGCAGGTAGCACACTGGAAGATGCGGGCAGCTGGCTGGTACCCTGCGAGGGAGAGACTTGGTGGTCCCAGTGGGATGGGAGATGTACTAGGGGACAGGAGGTGGCAAGACAGAGGGATGGACACTCACCACAGGGTGGAATGCAGGCTGGAGCTGGTGGGGAGGAAGCATCATTAGGCTGGGAATCACTGGGGATTCACTTCCCTGTGATGAGCTGTCAGGGCTCAACCCTTATTCAGCCTAGATGGGGTCCCTGGGGGTTTCTCCATTATGGGAGTTCCCAGGGTGGGTCCCTGGGGTGTAAATGTCCAGGGTGGAGGACTCTGTGACAGTCCCTCGAGTGAGGGTCCCAGGGGTTCCCCAGGAGTCCTGGGTAAATGTCCACACTGGCCCCATACCTTCCTCCAGTTGGCTCAGCTTCATCCAGATTATGTTGATAGCTTCCTGTAGAGATACCTCAAACGGCTCTGGGGTGTCCCAGATGTCCAGGTGAGACAATGCACCCTCCCCCCATTCCCACAAACTCTCCCCGGGCCCCACAGATACACTGAACAACTCACCTCAAGCCCATGTGTCCACTGTGGAGTCCCACATATCCCCAGATAACCCCTCATGCCTCCCCCC
>NW_010271583.1:0-14830 GCF_000690775.1 Eurypyga helias
AATCACCTCCTCATTCTCCATGTGATCCTGGACTGTAAGTCACCATCATTGATTCCGTAGAGCTGGCCCAGATTTTCTACCCTTGATTGAATAAAAAGCTTGTTCTAGAGCAAGTAAAATGCCACTTTCCAAGACAGATTCGATTTTGAATGCATAGTTCATAAACATCTCTTCAGAGATGATGCATTGTATAACAAGCATTCTTAATATAAATGATTTAAAATGAGATTTAATTTGTCTTTAAGATAACACAATTATTGGTAATTGTTTGTGCCTCATAAGGTCACTACATTACAGGGTTTTTCAGGATCTCTTGCCCCTCTGGTCACACTGTGCTATTCAAGCTGCCAATCTCTACAGCATGCTCAGATCCATTATTAAATCTGTTTTCTATTTCTATTCTCTGTGCTTATTGTATAGCCCTTTTCCTGCAACCCCACATCTCTTCCATCCCACTTCAAAAGAGCGATTCCTTCTCAGAAATGCTTTCTGCAAGGACACCTGGGCTCTTCGTTTCTTTTTAACTTAGTACTAACCTCTGTGATTTCTGATTTGGTAAATCCTTTGATCATTTTAACATTTGAATTCACAAAGAAAACGGCATAAATGGAGCTGCATATCGACACAGGCACTGCTCCCCTCCATTTGAGATTCAGTGATGTTTCATCTTGGTATTTTTTTTAAAGCTTGGCTTTTGTAAACTGTTTGAATTAGTAACTTGCATATGATGGGCTGTATGTTGCTGTGCAAGTACTTAAAATCTTGCAAGACAAAAGAAAATGAGGCAAGAGTTGCTGGGCATAGGATTGTTTCCATGCAAAATACCAAGCAGAAAATCTACCCTGATTTTCTGCAGGAGTGGGATGTTGCTGAAGACATTAGTCCGAGAAAAATGTTCAGGTAGCCAGATGTATTTGATCCTCTTGAGATAGATTTTAGGTTGATTCCCTGTCTCTCTACAGCAGACAGTGAAGGGAGTTCTACAAGAGGAAGAGGTAGAAAAGCTGAATTCATCCAGCTTTTGCCATTTTCTGTGATGTCCTGTAGCTGTACCTCCGTCAGGGTCCATGAGCTGGCTGGGGCAGGTTATGTGTCAAGTAGAAGTGGGAATGAGTCAAGTGAAAGGCAAGAAAGTGAGAGTGATGTCCCGTAGCTGTACCTCTGTCAGGGTCCATGAGCTGGGGCAGGTTATGTGTCAAGTAGAAGTGGGAATGAGTCAAGTGAAAGGCAAGAAAGTGAGAGGGTTTATTCTCCCCTTTTGTTCTTCTGGGGTAGAGCCTGAAGTTTTTCTGTATTGTCTGTCGACATAAAGCTCAATAATTCCCTTGACACTTGCTCAGCTGAACAGTGTTTCTCATTGATACTTCCTCTGTTTATGAATATATTACTGCCACTGTAACTGTACTCAAAACCAAACTGCCGTGCTAGCTTCAGTGTTTTTATATTTTCATTTGTTTTAAACAGCCACTGTGGAATGTTACAATCCCAGAATGAATGAATGGAGCTATGTCGCAAAAATGAACGAACCCCACTATGGTCACGCTGGAACCGTGTACGGGGGATTAATGTATATTTCAGGTAAATAATTCATGTGACCATCTCTGTGAAACAATTACTTATCTAACTTTTCTTATTTCAGTGGAAGTCAATAGAAATTATTCTCTGATTGAGGTAGGTTTGCCGTGGCATAAGCGGTGATGCAAATTCCTGTGAAGCCAGTCAAGTAACATATATACTGCAGAGTTTGAGAAAATTATTTTAGATAATATGCTTTTATATAACAAGTGATAGCTCTGAACTCCAAATAAGTTATTCACTTTAACTGTCAGAATACATTTTTTGTCCACAGCGTACACATACCTTTATGTAGCAATAATCATTAAACACATCGTGTTTCGTACCTTTTGGAAAGCACTGGAAGTTTTAATACTTTGAAGAACATCATCTGCCTTCATTGAGCTAATGGAAAAGGATAAGTTTTCGTGTTAATCACAATATACGACTGATGTCTGTACTTTCACTGGTCTTATATTTGTGACATCCTCGGTCCTACATGTCACCAATATTACAGTTTCATTTGATTTTTTTCCAAAGTGGGAGCGATAAATTTTCTGTAAATCTGGTATCTGCTCACTTTCTGAAGACAATTCAACCTGTCTATCAATGATCTCTGCAGAGATCAGACCTGTGTATGTTCTCCTACTGTGATTTTAAGGGATGTCCTCTAAAAACCACGTTGAAATTCAGGGCAGGAGGTGGGACAAGGTTGCTTAGCTGTGAAGACTTGGTGGGGAGATACACTGGAGCAGCTTGATCCTCGGGATATTTTGAATTGGGGAGCATTGTGCCAGTAGACGAGGAAGGATTTGTTTTAAAATTTACCATAAGGTACAGCTACTTATTTTTCTGTGGGCAAGTCCTTTAAGTTAGCTTCTAGTCACTGTGCTGCTATTTATACTTTTTTGCCCATTTTGCTGGTTTTACTGCAGGTGGCACATATACGTGCTCCCTGCTATGTTTTTCTTCATGTAGATGCTGTGTATTTCCCACAGGTTTTTCTTTTCCTCCTCCAGTCCTTATATCCCCATGAGTATGGACACTTTTGGGGTTGAAAATGTGAAGACTGGTTCATTTGTCATTAAACCTCTCTTGACACACTCCCAAGCACTGTCACTGCTATGGCTGTCATTAAGTGCCAGGTCTGGACAGTCCTGTTATTCCATATTTGATTCAACTGAAGAATGAAGTTCTTTCCTTCATAACTCCTGTAGATACCACGCCATCTCCATCTGCTAATAATCCAAGGGTGATGATAAGATGTTGAACGGGTAGCCCAGCTGGAGGTTGTTCAGTAGCAGTCTATTCTCTGAATGCTTTTTAGCACCTCAAATATAGTTGCTTTATGGTCTTAAACCGTAACGAATAAGCCTGCAGTGTCTGAAATTGGTGCGACTGCTTTCTGACCTGCCTAGCGACCTTGCGAAAGGTGGGACGCTTCAGCCAGTGATGGGAAATAGGTCTGAGATTACCCCTGAAGCCTCTCCAACTGCTTTTGCAGGGTACCGTGAAGAATGTAAATATAGAGAGAACCGTAGCCATCTATTAACAGAAGAATATTTGAAAGCTGTTTCCCCTCTCTCTTCAGTTCAAGTTGGTGAAGAAATTTTTCTGCAGAGAATTCTGATGTGTGATAGGACCAGTTAAAACACAGTAGCATAGCATCAAAATTTGAAAGGGAAATGGATTTCTGTTTTCTTGATGGTGAGAAACAAAACTAGCAAACAAATGTAAGCAACAAAATAATTTTGCCAATATGAAACATAAGTAACAATTTTTTGTTCTTTTAATGTGCCAGTACCACCTTATGTAATGAAGTACCGTATGAGACATGGATGCTTCTTTCCATATGCAGATTTAAAGGAACAAGGTGCATTAAAAGTGTCATTTGAAATGGAGCGCATCTGTGATAGTCATCTAAGCTAATGTGACAGAGTTTTAGGGAAGGCTGAATTAATTCACCAAAATGTATGTTTCTGCTATTTATTGCTTATTGGGGTGAGCACTACTCTAACATGTGTTTTATTTCTCTAGGGGGAATTACCCATGATACTTTCCAAAAGGAACTTATGTGTTTTGACCCTGACACAGACAAATGGACTCAGAAAGCTCCGATGACGACAGTCAGAGGTCTGCATTGCATGTGTACTGTAGGAGACAAGCTGTATGTTATCGGTGGAAATCACTTTAGAGGAACGAGTGATTATGATGATGTTCTAAGCTGTGAATATTACTCACCAACTCTAGATCAGTGGACTCCAATTGCTGCCATGTTACGTGGGCAAAGTGATGTTGGGGTTGCTGTCTTTGAAAATAAAATCTATGTTGTTGGAGGATATTCTTGGAATAATCGATGTATGGTGGAAATAGTTCAGAAATATGATCCTGAAAAAGATGAGTGGCATAAAGTATTTGACCTTCCAGAATCACTTGGTGGCATTCGAGCCTGCACTCTTACTGTTTTCCCACCGGAGGACAATACAGGGTCACCGTCTAGAGAATCTCCTCTTTCAGCACCTTAGAAACATCCCTTGACTTATGATGTTGTAGTAACACCTTTGCACTGCATCATGGAGTCTATTATTTTTCTTCAGTAGTTTCTGTTAGGCTTAGCCTACAGCATTTCATACAATTACTGGAAAAAAAAGACTTTGACATTATTTGTGCTGTTTGTTTGGCCTAGAATGTTTGTCAAGTGGTTAACAAAAAACAGATGTACTCACCCGAGCCAAATGTTTAACAAATGAGAAGATACTGTCTATAAAATGTATGAACTAGGTACGTTATTAATGTTGTGTATTGGGTGTGAGATACCTTATAGCCTACATTTGGAAGCCCAATGAGTCAAATTTGAAGACTTTGTATTGAACACGTTCTTTCACTAAATTTCATAGTTGAAATCCTTTTATGTGTGACTGCAGATTACAAGGGGAGGTAGACCACAACAATGTGAACTAAGACAGAAGGTTGCCAAGGGGCCTGAGCTACCTCCCTCTTTTACAGAGTATTTTTGACATATCTCTTTACCCACCTGACTTTGTGGGTGCTTTCAGAGCATATGAAGTTTCTTAGGCAGAGGGGAGAAATAAAATAATTTTAAAATATTAGTGCTATACAGGAAGCAGACCTTGTAGAGGCCGAGACTTTTTTTACAACATATATAGAGTGTTTTTCTTGAGTCGGTTGAGTAATGCTTCAAACAAAAGATTTAAAATGTTTGGCTTTTTTAATTTGGGTTTTTTTTCAGGAAGTGGCTCCCGCTTGCCTGGGAGCAAACACTATTAACAAACGGGAATTCGGTGCAGTTGTATATTCTGTTGTATGCCTGTACTGAATATAGGTAGATAAGGGCTAGAAACATTAACTTAAGCCACTGAATTTGACCAAATTGTTCCATCAGATCAAATTTAATCTACGTTTTCTCCTTTGCTGTTGAGGTAACTTGCATAATGTGTCCTCTGTATAGTCTCAGTTAATAAGGTTATTTAGCACAAAGTGCAGCTTCGGCGAGAGAGCTGCTTTTGCTCAGTGAACTTGGACTACCACGTTTTACCTTCTTTTGTTCAATAAAACTTTTAACTGCAGTTATTCAGTCTAAGCTACCTCATTAATGTATTTGGTTTTCTTCCTCTGCCTCGCTGTCTCCAGGATACGCATTACGTATGTCTGTGTGGGTAGATGAATTTGCTAGGAAACCAATGCAGAAGTGATCATGAATGGGTATTTTTGACCTACTTTTAAGAATTTATTTTGGCCTGATGTGTTCATTTTATTGTTAAGAACTGACAAAGAGCAGTCTTTTATTTTTTTATTTTATTTTTTTTTTTTTTACCTTGGGGCTTGACTACTGATGTGTGCAGCCATGCAAATTTACAAAAATCTTGATCTGCTCCAAAATACAGCACACTGCTGACAAGTGCAGCTCTGAGTGCTTATAGAAGGCTAATACCATTGTGTTTGTTCTGAGCTTCCCATTGTATTTACTAATGGTTTTGCTAATGAACACTGTCAGAAGGACATCATCTGGGGCAAACTGTTTAAGTCAGCTTATTTTATTGTGGTACCTATTACCAATAACCATGTAAAGCTCAGTACTCTTTTGTTGGAGTGTAGTATTTGCACGTGGTCCCTTCTTGATGCATCAAGCAGATGTATTACTGTGGTGTCAATTTTGGAAGTACTGATGTCTATTCTTTGTGCAGTTTACTGGTAGTGATCACTAACAAAATTTATGTGTAAGCATTTGTAATTCTTAGCTTAAAATCAAATCAATTCTTCCTCTTTTAAAAAAATTTAATTCTGGGTAGCTGTGCAAGGTTGTTGCAGGTGGAGTAGTGGCATCAGTGGGTACTCTTGGACTGTTAAGATGAATTGGCTCATCACCTTAAGAACACCCTTCTAATGCTGTGCAAAGTGCCAGACAGGAAAATGTTGCTTTGTTGTTACATCATTTAAGTGTCTCATGCTACTAATTTTCTTTTTCCAGCTCAGAGGCTAGATTTGAGAACCTGCTTGAGTTTAAATCCCTTGAAATCCACATTCCTTTTCTATTTTATTAATTAAACAGAAAAGTAGTTGAAGTAATTGCAATTCCTTTTGGATAATGTAAATATCCTGCTGTCTGCTGGGAAGAGGAGATGCATACTGTAAAAGTGGGTATTCTCTATTTGGGAGAAAGTTAGGGTGGTTTCTAACCATTATGAGATGGTTAGAAGTCAGGATGTCAATTTTTTGCCTGAGCCTTGAAAATAGCAGTAGCTATTATATGGCCGCAATGTAGAGATTGATCTTTAGCGACTCATTATCCATCTACTTAAAGTGGAAGAATTCTTTTTGAGCATGATTTTGTCATCAGTGTTGGACACAGCATAGTAGATTAATTTGATTGAAGCACTACATTTAATCTTTGAGGTTTTTTTCTTCTAACTCCCTCTGGATTATAGTGTTCATGATGACATTGATTAACATCGACTCACCAGGATTGAAAAGCAAACATCAAAGCTTTGCCAAAAAACTGCAAACGGTTTTCTTCTGTAATGCAGTGTAAAATGTCTTGATGCTCATTACATTTTTCCTTAACCACAGCATAACAACCCCTTTGCACAGCTGTAGGTGTCCATGTAGGTACAGCAGATACTCATTCTCCATTTTCAGTAAGACTGCTTTTATGAAGAGTAAGCCTGTCATAGTATCTAGACCCAGCAGTGTCCAGATGAGAAGCAGCTGCCTCTTTTCATGCATCTTGAATGCTTTTATTTTTGCAGTTACAGTACCTAATTTAGAAAAACATCTGGATAAAAAAACAATTAGTAGATATTTGACCTAAATGTCAGTAAAGACTACATCAGTATGCCATCCAGGAAAGCGGCTGGAGCTGTCTGCCCTCTCCCGATGATGGCAGAGCCACACTGCAATCTCGGAATCCATTTGGCTTTGGGTTTTTTGGTGCCCAGTTAGCAGCAAATACCAGAAGTTCTCTCTTCCATATACAGCTCCTCAAAAGGCCTGGCAGATATCCCTGCTAAAACACAGCACTCTGACTCGAGACGTCTGGGACGGTATTTCCCGTGTGCTGTGTTTTGAAATAGGACAGTACTGATGGAGGAGAAAACCTCTGAAAACCCAGGTTATTGAAGTTTCTTTGCTCTGTTCGTATCAAAGAGCTGATCACCTGCAGAGGCCCGCTTTTCCATGGCTCCCCTTCCCTTAGAAACCTGTATGAAGTCTGAGAGTCTGCCCCAGGGTGAGGAATTCGTGACCCAACCTGTCCTGGGGCATTGGTGGGCTGATGGAACTGTCGGGAAGGGGTGAGAGCGGGAGGAGCAGAAGGCAGCTTGATGCCTGACCTGCAGCTCCAGCGTTCTCTTGTGCTGAAGAGTCGCTGTGAGTCTTAGCCTGTTCCCACGACAAAAATGAGTTGTTTTCTCATAGAAATGCTGTTTAAAATTGCCCATTCTGTTTCTGAGGGTGGCATGTGTAATCTTCAAGGAGATTTTCGTGACAGTCAGAATCTCAGACCAATTGTCTGATTCTTTAGTGGGATAATGGAAGTCTTGGATTAGGGCAGATTGCATAGAGATAAATAAAATTCTCCCCAAAGCCTTAGAGTGTTAGTCTGATGGGCTGATTGGACATCAAAAAATAATTTCATGCCACAGCAATAAGCACAGTACAAACATCTGAAGAAATTTATAGCCAAAGATTTGGGGATTTTCTGATCTGGAAAGATCAGAGCACTTTTTTTGCAAAATTCACTCTACCTACTAGAATTGTTCCTTCTTAATTTACCCTCCAGACAGTAATTACCTCATCTTTGTATTGGTGTCTGAATCTGTTGGTTGTTATTTTTTAAATTTTTCCTATTTGTAGCCAACACCTTTGTTACTTCCTCTGTTCCTAATCAGAATCGATAAAGCTTGTCTAGTGGCACGGTCCTCGCGTCAAGGGAGAAAGTAGCCCACGGCTGGTATGTAATGTACTTCTGATAAACGTAACCCTATTTCAGCTTGTGCATACTTGGAAGTATATAAGCAGTTTTCACCAAGTAAAAGGTACGTGTGTGTTGAAGTAGTGTGTCCCATTTCCTCCTGGCTTGCACCTTACGGGGTGTTTTAGGTTGTGCATGGCGACAGGTTACCCCAAGATCCGGAGGGTGAGTCAAGCCCTCTTATGCAGCACTTTATACTTCCCACGCTCTGTGAAAGTGTTCTTTATTGCACAGCATATGGAGCTTAGCAGGCGTGGGTTTTCTTTTGTATTTTAGTTAAAATGTGAATGATAGTTTTTTGTGTACAGATGCGGTCAGAAAAAAACAAGTCTTAAAATGCAGAGTGTTGTGTAAGTGTTGCTTAATTGTAAAGTTTTTGGTTCCATGAGTAGGAGGGACCCATTCAGCTGTGCAAAGGTGATCCCAGTTCTGAGAACAAGCTAGGGAATTAGGATGACTTCACTTGCCCAGTTCACATGTTCTTGTTGCCAGTCTTTTACACATCACTGAGAGAGTTTCCTTTCTCCACCGGTTGGCTTTGTCTCCTGATGTCCGGTGCTCTTGGACCTGCTGATTACTTGTTCTCAGGAAAATGTGGTGGGATTTATTCCACTGCATATCTTACTCAGTAAAACAATATGGCTGGTTTTTGTCAGGAATTCCAGCATCAGTAATGTGCAGGAGTTTCTTAATGGCCAGGTGATCCATGGAACGTGTAGCCCAGACAACCTGGGAGTGGTGCTATTGCAGGAGCCCTGTGTGGTTGACATTCCACAAGTGATGACCTGGAATGGGCATTGCCTCCTCCCTGGTATGTTATTTTGGCTCTTCAATGCTGGGGTTTTTTCCCCATATTTGGGAGTGTGCTGCTGTTTGGGTTTTTCACGTTTTATTCATGGAGTAGTGCCTCTCTCAATCTGTAGTGGGAGCGAAAAGTTAAGTTGGTTCTTTCTGAGCTATGTGCTTTCAGACTCTCCACATAGTCATAAAAACGTTTCCTAAACATTTAGAAAAATTCAGTTTGCAATGTGAAAAAATCTCAGATGAAAAAGGGACTGGAAACACACTAAGTTAGTAAACTCGCATAGTAAAATTACAGTTCTGGACAGGGGGAAAAAAGCATTTCTTTCAAGTTTAGCACAGTTCCAAGGTTGGTTTGGATAATGTGCTCTCACAGACGGTCTGGAGCAATTAAAAAAAAACAAAAACAAACCACCAAAAACACAACCAAAGAAACCAATTTAGGCTTCAGTGAAGCAGAGGTGAGTAGGTACCTGCCTGCCCTCTTGGCTGACCTGGCGCTGTTCTCCCTGAGGCTGCAGCATTCTGCACTGCCTGGCAACTCTTTTCTCTGGGCAAGTGCAAAAGCACCTCTCCTGTCTTCCATGCTGCCTGTTGGCTGAGTTCCAAGCTAAAGCTGAGCTCTGGTTCTGACATCCAACTGCACAGTGGCTCTGGCCTGCTGAAGACCATGTGGAGCTGGGGAATGAGGAACATGGCTTTCACATCTACGTGCCAGCCCCCGGCTGCTCTGCAAGATGTTCCCAAACCCAGCTAAAACCGATGTGCAGGAGGCAAATCTCTAAGGCTGACCTAAAGGTTTCATTACCCTGGCAGCTAAAGACCAGCAGGATCTCCTTGTCCTCTTTTCAAGGGCGGGGGTTGTGTACCAGAGCTGCTGAGCCCTTTGGAAGGGAGTAAATACAGGAACTCTTTGGGATGCAATACTTTTTCCTTGCCATTGATTCTGCCCTTTCTTCCCTGCCCTGTGGAAATTGCAGGAGGAAGGGTCAGGGTTTGGTCACGCTTTCCAGATCTCGGACAAGAACAAGTTTGTTAATTCTCATCTGTCTGCACGATGCTGGGGGGAATAAGAAATATGGGAGCACTTTGGATTTTAAACGTTAACTGACGAACAGTATCAATGAATGAAGGAAAAAATGAAAATTGGTCAGTCTTAACATGTGTTCCCCATATCCAGGATTGTTCCAAATTACTTGGCCTCTTGAATTAACAACTTTGCCTTTACTTCCCTTGTTCAACATCGCTGTAAAAGAAAAAAAAAGCTTGGTTTCTTTTCCATTTGTTTTATAATTGCTTGTAACCTTTACTTAGAAGTCTGGAAACCCTTTTCCTTACGTGTTTTATGCACCGAAATAAACACACCGCTGCTCACCTGAGTCCCCTCCCCACGTTTCTTACGCAGTGCCTGCCACGGGTACCTTTACGTGTTTTTACCCAAACCTTGGCCAGCCGTCAGTGAAGAGCGTTACAGGGTCACCGAGCTCCTGCTAGTGCGTGCAGGCTCCTGGGCTGCACCGTTAGGTGTGGCAGAGGGGTCATCCCTTTTCTTAGCAATTAAATGCTTCTGAAAAACATATAATTTGGGTGGGAGAACAGGCCTGCCCTGGATTAGACATTGAAGTGCAGATTTGTTTGGCCTGTGCTTGTTAACTTTAGTTTTGAATATTTTACTCTTTCAGTTATATTTTTGCAGATAGTACCTCTCTAGCTTTTTTTTTTTTTAAATAGAGTGTGTGTATTATTCCTTGCTAATAGATGGGTAGAGCGCTGCCTGGTGAGCTTTACCCAGCTTCAAAGGAACAACCGTGTGTGACTGAAGAACCTGCGCCCGGGCCAGGAGAACTGCACTCGGATGGCAAATCAAAGCAGCTGCTTCATCGCCGTTAAGAAAGAAAAGTTGTCTCGATTGGGAAGCCGGTGTTCCTAGAAAGGGGAAGGAGAGTTGCTCTCCCTTAGGCACGTTTTGTCGGGAGTTCAGGGTATTAACAATAAAAGGGTTGGTGCTGTAAATTAAGACAATTAAGCAAATCTCTGCGCCTGTCCCCAAAAAGGGGGCAGATTGCTTCTGTTGATTGCAGCACTATTAACATTTGACTGCGTGTGTGTGGGATGTGTCAAGTGCTCATATATAACAAGTGCCTCACTTTTTTCTGCTGTAATCACACGGATGATGCCCTGGTTCCCATGGATCATGGCATTTTCTTTATAATCAGTTCTGAATGATACTTTAAAATTATCTAGAATATTAGAGGATATATTTTGGGGGGGGTGTGTGTAACTATTTTTCAAAGTCAGTTTCTGTATCTAGCTATCATGGCATTTAGTTGAACCCAACACTTGAAATGTGAGGCTTTGGGTCATTGTTCGGGTTGGTTGGAATTGCTGCTGCTCTTTTTTTTGCTGTAGAGTTTAAAGGAGGGGATGTTTCTTCCTGTGGCAAGAAGAAACAAAGAAAAGGAAACATCAGGAGCCAACCGGATTAGAGTGTGTGCTGTCAGCAGCTCTGCAGTTTGGGACAATTTTATGATTTACAATCCTGTCAAATGTATCTTGTTTAATAACCCAGGAGGTTTCCATTTGGCCCGCGTTACTCCCTGAGCTGTGACTTTTGTCATGTGCTGTGGAGTAACTGTTGGCACTGAGTCTCAAACCCTGTTTCTGTGCACCTGCGTGGGGGGACAGGTCGCTCCCCGCCGTGAGAGCAGCCACCCAAACCAAGGGCCGTCGCTGGACAGCTGGAGGTCAGCGGGGCGAGTGGGATTTTGTGGTGGCACGGTGCTGCCTGTGCCTCTCCGAGCAGGGATGAGCAAGGCTCATCACGTGGCTCCTGTGCAGGCAGTGGAGCCCTGAAAATCTCTTCCATCCGACAGCGTGGAAGAAGGACTTTTTTTGGTTTTAATCCTTGATTGTTCATAGAAATAATGTGAATCTTGGCTGTCAAAAGCACTCGGCAAACACGAGCTGCAATCATTGCATGTCGAGGTCATTGCAAGAGCATGTCTGGATGACACCACTCAAGTTTTAGCACTTGTCAGCCACTGATTTTGGAGAGCGTTGGGGTGTTTTTTTACCAATTTTCTGTTCAGTCCTTACATACTTTTCACATATTTTATTCCAGGCACGTTGGGGCAAGCAGAGGTTAAGCAGTTAGGAACATGACTGAGACGTCCTCCTGTCCCCAAGCATATGTGCTGTATTTAGGGATGCTGATGAGAAAAAAAACCTGCAGCCCTGTTGGCAACCCCCTCCTTAACTTCTTCCCCAAAGAAAACCCATCCTATTGGTAAACATACATTTTCATTAGACCAGGCATCAGAGCAGGGAGCTTTAAAAAGATGTCTCACGTTCTCCCTCTCACTCCTCATTTTTGCTGTCTATTCCAAATTAAGATGAATTTTTTTAGTCTTCTGTTAGCACCATGTGGCATGAGAAACCATGCCATTCAATAAACAGCTGCATCTTGCACCATCCAGAAAATGCGCTTCTTAAGGAATCACATTTAATTTTCCTCTTCCATATTTATACACTTGTAAATGTAGACGCTTTCTGGAATTTGGATAACTTGATAAAGATGATGTGTGCCGTATGGTCACTGGGACAGATTCCAGCTTCATTAACAGTCCGCTGGCTGAAGGGATATAGCAGTTGCTATTTTGAGCAGTATAAAAACAGCCTGTCAGTTAGCAAACAAGTTAAAATTTACAGGAGTTTCTGTTTACAGAAGCCCCTGCTCTGAGGCTTCTCCTCCCCGTGCCCCGCATGGAGCTGACTTTGCAGTAGCAAGCTGAGTTCAGGGACTGGGTCTTGGTAGGAGGGTGCAATACATCTTTATCTTTCTAATTCTCCTGTTTGCTAAAGGAAGACCTTTCTCTTTCCCATTCCTTTTCTAATCCACCTGAAAGTGTGGGTTCACCTGTGCGTGAAAGGGGAGCAAATAATGTATCACCCTTTTGATGCTGGTTATCATTTAGAGTTTGAAGGAGTTCTTTTCCCCCACTGTTTATTGATACTATTTTGGGTTTTTTAAAGCCCTAACATCTTGTGATCTGCCTTAAAGGTAGGTGATGGGTCAGGTTCAGAGCTTTTTGATGTCAACAGCAAAGACCATGCTGTCAAGTAGCTGCATTGACCACATGGAAGGCATAGGAGAATCCTCATGAGGAAGCACTGGTGGGCTTATGACAACAATTTTGGAATTGCTGCAAGTGGCTGGGCTTGCTGCAGGAGCAGCTCATTCCAAGTCAGGTGTGGTACAGGTTGATGTGGTTCCAACTGCTCCTGCTGGGTCTGAACCACATGGGAGGTGGCTGCAGCCTGGCCGGGTGTCCCGTTTGGCTGGTGCTGAGCTTCAGCCCTGCTGAAACAGCACTACCACACGAGGCGAGAGGGCTTCCCGATCTTCCAGATGAGCAACTGCTTAAAGAAATGCATCTCAGCCAGCTGTGTTCGGAGCTGAGAGATGCTCATCCCTGTTGGTTAATGCCAAAATGCTGTGCGTTGCTGTTGTGTGGTGTGAACCCTCAGCCCCTGAAAGTACCAGCGCTGCTCTTGCAGAAGATGGTACACCCCTTGCTTGGTTGTCGGTGTCTACTCACTGACAGGACTTTATCCATGTGATTCAACAGTCTTCAGTAAAGTTACTCAACCAGACTAGTAAGTAAAGCAGCGTGACCTGGCCTCTGACCTCGTCTGCGGATCCTGGACAGCATGTTCTCGGATGCGTTACACGGAGGTAGGACTATTGGATAGCTTCATGTGCCTTTCAAAGACGGAGAGTAATGTTTTGGAAGGGCCCAGTCGAAAGACTGCGAAGTGGCTTCTTCTCTGGATGTATCACTTGGGGTTTTTTGGGAAGCCAATGCTTGAGAAGCATGCAGTGTCACAGCTCCAGCAAGGGAGACCCCAGGTATCTGAATTTATTACCACTGGAGATACTCATTTGGGTTTATTAGGTGATTTCTTTGTTTTTCCTCTTCTGCCTGGTCCCTACCCATTTGCTTGGAAACTACACAGACAACTTCACGTCTGATGATGCGGAATATCGGAGGGGAGTGTTTCCCCACAGGCACCTCTGCTCCCGTAGATCAGAGCAGTTGTGGCACTCTGCAGTGCCTGTTGCGCGGGCTCCTGTTACCATAGCGCTGCGGAGGTGGCATCAAGGAGAAGGTCACCAGGGCACAAGCTGAACTGCAATAATTATTTTAGTCACTCTGCTAACGATAGTGGAACTGAGGTGAAAATGTTCTTGTCTGAATGAGTTCAGCCACAGAAAGCCACCTACTCTTTATAATTCAACAGAAACTGGGTCTGCTCCTAAATGCAGTCGGTTTTGAAACCTAACCTTGCCTGGAGGTGCAGGGGTTAATGCCCATCTCCACTTTCAGATGGAAACTTCAAGGTATGTTGGAGCATGCAGTCCCGTTGTGTGTCCTCTGCGGTGCTGTCTGCTCTGTATTTAGGCTGTCTTGTCTTGCTAATCACATCACATCTGTCAGCTGTCTGTGGATAGAAACAAATGGTAAACAAGCTGTCAAGGTGGAGTGGGATGAATTGTTTAAAAGCAAAAAAAAAAAAAAAAGGAAAAAATCAAACCACCTTCAATAGCAAACCAGAAAACTGGAGTGGCTGAATAGCAGCTAAATGCTCTTTCTTCCATTTTTACTGCTTGTTCCATCATAGGTGATAGATGATAGTTTATACATCAACATTTGGTTGTAAAAACGTGCGCTACAGTGGCAAATATGCTTTCAGCCCTGCTCCTCTCTGCCAGTACCAAGTGCTTTACCACTTCTCAGCAAGCTCCCACCTTCGCTTTCCATTGTTAAGGCACTGGGAAGAGGTACCGTAGCTTAGTGGCAACTTGTTCTTAGAAAATGTACAGCCCCACCTGCCATTTCACCAGCCACATTTGTCCCATTCCGCCCTTTCCAACTGCCTGGAATTTTTGTGCTTCATTGCAATGGGTTGGCCCTGGCTGGAGGC
>NW_010271583.1:15525-15769 GCF_000690775.1 Eurypyga helias
TCCTTTCCTGACCTACTTAATCCTGCTACGCCAGCTCCTCCTGAAGCAAAGCCTGCATGGGCTCAGTGCAGGGCCAACGGCACCCAGGTTTCCTGCAAGGGAAGCTTCTCCCCAGGCAGGCGAAGGCGGCTATAACGGGGAGGGGACCCACAGGGGAAGATGAGCAGCAGGGCCCGAAGAAGTTCTTCACCGAAAGGGTTATCACGCACTGGAACCGGCTGGGCAGGGGGGGGGGGGGGGGCCG
>NW_010271583.1:15788-43264 GCF_000690775.1 Eurypyga helias
AGGTGCTGAGAAAGATGGTTTAGTGGCGGACAGATACGGTTGGACTGGATGATCTCTAAGGTCTTTTCCAACCCAGTGATTCTATGATTCTATGTATCCCCATCTTGAGCAGCTAAGCATCTCTTGCAGGGACGTGGGCACTAACCTAGGCTCTGTCCCTGCGCACAAGGAAGAGGGGTTTCTGCTCGTGCCGAGGTTCGCAGAGGGATATGCACCCAGGGCTCCCCGTGCATGGAGAGCTCAGTGACGTGGTGCCACTGTGGGAGACGTCGTTGCTCAAGCAGGTACAGACCAGGGCCCCGCCACACAGAGTCCAGGCCCCTATGAGTGTTGACTGGGGGGTGCTGCTGCCTCAGAGCCAGGGGCAGCGATGTGTTGGCCGTCAGCAACCCTCTTGCTCACTCATAGGTGTTATGCACCAAGATGAGTGATGAGAGCTGGAAAACTTACCTGCCCCAGGCGCCAGCTTTAATTGCAACATCTTCCCGCTGGGACAGGGGCTGCGGACAGCAAAGCTTTTCCTCCCCCGGGGACCAGCTGTGGTCCTGAGCTCTCACCCTCTGGGCAACACGCTCCAGGGCTCCGGTGGTCCTTTTGCTTCAGGTGGGTGCACTTGTCATGGCTTAGCGTTTGCAACCAGCCCTCGGGTCATTTCCATGAACCAGGGGGGTGAGTCACCTGATGGGTTTGCTTACCTTGCCACTGAGTTCTGCTGCTGCATCCCTTACCTGAATAAAGCAGCTTTAATTTGAGGAAGGCAGCTTTAATCCTGCCCGAGGACAAAAGCCATCAGGTGTTTGTTTAGTGCAGTTGTGCAGGAGCACATAGGCTCTCATGCCATCAGGCACTTAGTAAGGGACAACTCCAGTTGGGAATGAACCCATTTTGCTATTACTGCTAACCCTCTGGGTTTAATTATTTTAAAGAAAGTATTTTAATCCCCATAGCTGGTCCCTCCCAGAGACATGCCAGCTTCAAAGCAGTTTCCTTTTTACAATGGCAACTCCAGGATGTTCTAAAGTAGGTTGGATCCAGCGCTTAAGGGGCCCCAGGCCATCAGATCCATCCAGGTATCCCAAGACCATCAGTCTCAAGGGCTCTTCTACACATAGAAGTAGGCTTCCCCCCCCCCCCCCTGCATTGGTACAGCTAAATTTTATTTTCCTTTATGCCAAGCCTTTGTTCCTGAACAGACTGCCCTGACAGAAGGATGGAGAGGGACTGTCTAGAGGTTTGCGTATTGTAAGGCCACAGTAGGCTTGCCCTGATCTAAGTCACTAATAGCATGGCTAGATGCACTAAATGACAAAAGTCTAGAGGGGACAATTAAATATAATTTCAAAGTGATGCTTATCCTACTTGGAAAGAGCACTGGATTTACAATGTCCAATCCTTTGCAAAATGTCTGTATATTAAATAGCAATATTTAATGTGACCACATATCCTCTTGGTGGTCTCAGTCCATCCTCTTGCTAAAAATACTCTTGGTTTGACCCTGGGAAAACAGTAATTCTCATTAGCAAACCATGGTTAGTCTTATATGATACAACAGCACAGACTAATATACATGGAAAATATATTAAAAAAACCCCAAAACCTAAACAATGGCTTTATGCCTTTCTGAGTGGTAAAAATAGTTAAAGCAATCAGTTCTTTTCTTGTGAGAGTAAAACAGAAAAAGACCCCAAGTCCCCACATGCAAAAGCTAGAAATAACCTCGTGTATGTCTAGCGTAGACCATGCACCTCATGGTGCTCAGGCCATGCATCTCACCTACAGCTGCATCCTTCCGTTCCCCTTAAGGCACCTCCTGGAGGTCCAGATGGAAACAACACCTCGCTGAAGCCGACTCAGCCACTGTCGTGACATGCAAAAGCAAAGGGAGCAAAGTCACAGGGAGCACAAGTATTAATGTCAGTATGTGCTCAAGGTGAAAGTTTGCTTTATGCCATTGCTGGTGAATACCCGCACTGCGATATTTCCCTGTGTCTGAACAGGCATGGGTTGCTTCTTGGCAGCTGGTGACTTGGATGGAGTCTGGGGCTTCAGCATGAAAAATAATGAACGAACCTACTCTGCCCAAGCTGCCCTTTGGGAAACGTGGATACACACAAAACCAAGAAAATCCCAGCAAGCTGCCAGCTCAAGCAGTGCCTGTGGGATCTCCAAGGGGAAAGTGCAGTGGTCAGTCATCCATCATCTTGCAGGGTTTTGCCAAGAAAATTTTTATTCTCGTCCCCCAGGTGAGTAGACTAGAGCTCGTGAGAGGGATGGGGGGAGTGGGTCACCGGTTGCCTGCCGTGGGGAGAACTGGCCTGGCTGCCTGGCTCAGCGGAGGTAGGGAAGGTTGAGCCTCGCTTGGTGGGAGGGCAAATATGGAATATGCCAGAGTTGTGAAAAAGTGAAGGAAAAAGGAGTGCAGTAACAGGAGCAAGGGAGAATTGAACAAAAGGGCAAAATGTGCTGGAGAAAAGGTGCTTTTGTGTCACTCCTAGGGCATATCAGGTCCCTGGCACATGTAGCACCGTACCCGCTCTGCCCTCAGACTCTCCCTCTGCACGGCACCAGCTCCCGCTTCACACTTCGGAGAGTCTCGATGGCCTGAGATTTATGATCCGTGTGTTGGCAAAGCTCGGGAGGACCACTCAGTGGGCAGGCTGCGTCTTCCCAGTGGTGCAACTGGGAGCAGAGCCGAGCCCTCTGGTTACATCTGGTCTCTGCACTTGTCGTGCTTGTGAATCTCAAACCCCAGGTCGTAATGAGATTGTCATACAGAACAAAAAGTGGTATTAAAGAAAATTAATAAATGTCAAGATCCATGTAAAAAACCCAATGTTCTCATTACTCATATGCAGCATGACACTGCCAGAATTATAATTTCCAATTTCATCTTCTCTGGCTGACCACAGATGTGAATTCATTCAAATAGCAAGGAAGGAATTAAGCGTTAATTTAACAAAAAGGAAAGGCTACTGAGGAATTAGATTAGATTCTTAAATTAAATATAAACCTGTAAAAGGCTTCCTGAGCGTTCCCAGCCTCTTTCCTTGATAATTCTCTGCAGTAATAAAACAAAATGGTATCAAGTGTCTGGCAAAGAGCTGAGGCACTACCCCCAAGCAGCAGGACGGAAGTGCGCTGATCCGTATAATGCCAATTTCTTTGGAATAAACTTGAAAATGTTAGTTTCCCTCCTTGATGTATCCAGAGCAGCTGGAGCTGGGAGCAGCTGAAATTGCTGGCAGGAGTAGTGGGTTCGAGGCATGGCCTGGGCTGAACGTCATCCTTCATCATCCGTGAGCGCTGTACTTAGCAGCAAGGTATCGAGGCTGGTGTATCAAACTTTAAATAGGGTTCTAAAAGCCCTTTCTCTAATGGAGCTTCCAATCGTGCTCCGTAATTAAAGATCGTGGTCCAGCCGTCGCTGCCAGTGGAGGGGGAGACAGACCCTGTGCACCGCTGCTCGCTTGTCTCTTATCTTTCTGGCTTGGCAGAGGAGACTTCAGGGACCTGTCACAACTGAGATAAGGACAGAAGCAAATTAAGATTTAGGAATTTCTTCTGGGACTTTTCTAGGCAAAAAGAGGTTTTTAATTGGTTTTCAATTCTGCAGCAGCCAAAGGTCTTTAATTAGGTTTTACATCGTTCTCTGGTATCATCCTTCTTTTCTATGTTTAGCCCACCGTGATTTGGGCTTCTTTAAATAGATACAACTTTACTATTTCACTCTTTTTCAAAAAATCAAGGTGCTGAATGATTTCATGTAGATGTTAAATAACAAATGAGTTGTTGACGCTAAAGCCTACTGAAGACTGTAGTCTGATGCTGCTATGTTTAGCTTGTCTGATAAATGTAGTATTAAAAACCTGGTAACATTTTTTTTCTTTGTATAATTTAGCAGGTGAACTGGCTTTAAAGTTTTCAGGTGGGACTCTGTTTTTTTCTACCCTCTTTCTCAGTTCGCAAGTCTTTAAAATAACCATACAGATATCCTGTCATGCAGATCACTGCTGTAGCATTGAGAGTTTACAAAGTTAATTGTGTCAAAAATTTAAAAAAATGGAAGTATGCTTGTATAATCCTTACTCAATTGTGGTTGTGGTTTGTTTTTTTTTTTTTTTTTTTTTTAAATGCAGCTCTTGCTCTGCAGAGTGAAAGCTGGGACCAGAGGGTGCTGGCTTCAGTCCAGGCTTGCATGTGGATGAGCACCAAAGCCCCTTCCCTGCGCCTTATGCCTGGGGCAGCACAGCTTCCATGAGGTGAGCCCTGACAATGCCTCTGAAGTCAGTAAAGATCACCCTTCTGCCTTGAGCAGATCTAGGGCTGGAGCAAAGATGCATCAATAATCTACTGAGAGTCCAGGTGATGAGTCCAAACAATAGATTTGTTAAAACCAACCGAACAAGGGAGGGACCGCACTGTCGTTTGTCCCCTCTGGCTGAATATGAACTAACTCTTGGGACTAAATTATTTTCTGGGTATTTCCATTGATTTACCTGGAATTACTAAGTGAATGCTGCTCCGCTATACTGCATGTTGACAGGAAAGAGGCTTGATCAGTAGGTCAGAAAGTTTGTCTCTGTATACAGATTTACTCTATCCCCAAAACGTTTTTACGCCCCAAATCTGCAGTGGTTTTGGAAGTTGCTCTCCCCTGTGTTCACATCTGCATGTGGATGACGTGGTGATGTGTCTCAGCAGTGCAGTTTTAATTCATGGTACAGGCAGCAAACATGGGGGAGCTGCTCAGGACAAACGACAGCAGATCCCAGTGCATCATGCCCAGCTCAGGGAGCATTGTTTGTCTTCAGCCAGATGCAGCATCAACCTGGGGGTGAAACCGCGGCTGCCAGCACCTCTCCAGCACCATCCATGGACACCCCCGATGCCATTTTCCTCCCAGTGACCAGCAGTGCCACTTTGGTAACACTTCCAGTCCCCGCAGTTTACGCAAAACCCTGGGCACCTTTGGATATGGGTCCCCTGTGTCTGTTCAGCTCCCAGCAATGCAAAGCAGGAGGTTAATCCCAATTACAATAAGGGCTTATGTTAATAAATAAATTATAATATAAGGGCCTTATGCAAGGGAGGGGAAAACCCCAAATGTGTGGTCAAATCACATTAGTTCCACTATTTAAAATTATTATTACTATTCTGTCTGCATGGGAGAGGTTGCTGTTTCTGCTAGTAATTCCCATGAAGAATGACTTTTTCATGTGCACCCGAGGCTGCAGGCTCTGAGTGGAGATGCTGCTGCTGCTGGCTTGTGGAGCGGGACAAGCCTCATGCTTTAACATTAATTGATCATTAATTAGATAATAAGCTGCTGTTTGTTAGTCAACAGCCGTGCCCATACACTTTGTTTCACTCTCTCTCAAGGGTCTTGTTCTCCATGCTCTCTGCTGGATTTTCTTTAAGGATAACCTCAGTTCAGCACAGCCACCTGCGACGCTGAACACCCCCCTGCAGCTGGAACAAGGTCCCCAGATTTCTCCCACTCTGACTCCTGTTGCTTGTTCCAAGGAGGAGCTCAGCTCCCACTGGGGCTCTTGGGGTGGGTTCAGTGCTCCCCAACACCTTGTGAGCAGCTTTGTTGCTGTCTCCATGCTTTGCCTGTGTTTCAGCCTCTTGTTGCCAATTAGGGACTGCAGGGAGGATCAGTATTAAAATGGTTAAAAATGTGTATTCAGCAAGGGAAAGGCTCTGGCAGACCCCGATCAGGTGTCTTGCATGCACACCACGTTGTATGTACACTGTAGTGCCCTTGGGAAGGGCTGATCGGTGGCCAAAGTGTCTGCAGTGCTCTTGGTTTTCCCTGGGGCCTCTCCCTGTAAAACGCAAAGGGATCAGCTTGGTGGGTAGATTTCCTTGGACAAAATTAGCAAACTGAGTGTACTGAGAAGTCTGGGAGTTTTGCTTTCTATCCTGGGAAGTGTTTCTGGTGGAGCGGATGCTCAGCAAAATCTGTTGCTCGATGCTGACTCCACAGCTGATCCAAAATAGCAGTAATTTTTTCCATAGATATTTATAAAAACTTTTTTTTTATGCTTAAAAATCCTGTGGAAATCATTCCATTAATTTCTGTTTATGCACTAACTTGTAATACTTTTTTTTCTTTTTGGCCTTCTTTGAAAATGGTGCTATTTTTGGTTTAAAAATTCAATGGGAAAGAATGGAAAATGCCACCTGTTGGGGTTTGGGTTTTTTTCCTGCCAAAACTGCAGTTTCCAATGAGCAGGCACCCTGTACCAGATGTGTGCTTTGATGAGAGGGGCTGGGCAGCTCTGCCTGCTCATGGAAGAGTCCAGGGCTGCCCCTGTGCCCAGCCCCAGCATGCTGCTGCTTGGGATCCTGCTCAGATCCATCAGTCATCTTGCAGTTGCAGAGGGATCGGGATGTTTTTGGATTCAAAAGCATCACCTTCCCTCAGTCAAGCACTGATCTTGCCCTGGGGAGATGCAGCAGTGGCATTGAGCAGGGTGCCTGGCCCCCCCCTCCCCTGCATCCCCTGGGTCCTGGTGAGCTCCTGCCTAAGCTTTGCTCCTCCACCGTGGGTCTCATGGGGTACAGAGATGCTTTTATTATTTAATAATAAGCCGCTGTTTGTCTCAGCGGACACTGTCAGGTAAATGGAGTGCGAAAGCATAATGACTCTGGCATAAATGGGAGAGCATTAAAATTAATGCAGTTTGTTGATGTAATTGGGAGCTCATTAGGGTGAGTGCTAGGCTTGCCTCACTGTGATGCTGTGGTCCAGAACCTGCCCTGGCTGAGCCTTCCCAGTGCTGGGGCAGGACCGACAGCCTCAGCCACGGGTGCCCAATCTAGCAGCTGGCTGTGCCACTGCTCCAGCTCGCCCCTGGGCCCTGATGGTCCTGGCCAAGCTGAGGAAATCCCGCAAACCTCCGAGGGTTTGGTGACCATGAACAAGTCACCACAAAGCTTCCTGGCTTGGTGAGTTGCTGTCACCCCTGTGTGGACTAAACCCTTTGCACCAGCTGAGCCTTGGCTGGTGCTCCCTGTGGGGCAGGGCCCTCGCAGACATCGGCTGCAGCAGCTGGCGTTACAAACCACCTTTTTCCTCCACTCCTTGATTATTTAGACGAGGTTTTTCTGGGAGGCAAACGGGAGCATGTCATACACCGTGACCTGCCCATCTCCTTGCATGGAGGAGCTTGGATACTGCCTGGGTCTTCAGGCGCAGGGCAGCACGGAGAGCAGAGATGAGCCAGGGATACGCCGGCCTGCACGGGGCTGGTTAGCACGGCGTCGGCGTAGGTAACACATGCTAAGTCACGTGCACCGAAGACACTCCAACAGCAGTACTGATGGCTCTTCAAGAGGGATGATTCTGGTGAGTGGCTTTCGATTTATTCCTGGCCCATACGTCTCTCCTCTTCAGCATGGTAGTAGAAATTGCTTCATTATAAACTATTTCACAGCAGCAGACCTTGAAAGTTTCTGAATTAGAAGCAAATTGCACCGTTGATTACTTTTTTTTTTTTTTTTTTTTGGGGTCAGATCTTGATTCTTCAGGAGATGAAACACGTTTTTTATTGCTTCCCTTCCCAGGGGCCTGGGGCAGTAATTACCAGCCCGATGCTGAGCGGAGGCGAGCCGTGTCTCTTCGCAGTGCATTCTGCTCTTCAGCTGGATTAGTCCCTCTGATATCGCCACCTTTTCTCTGACTCTCAGGCTGACTGTTTCAAGGTTTTAAAAAAGGGAAAAGTAAAGCCTGTAACGCCATGCAGTTTTACCCAGGTTGGATGTTTTGTCTTCCTCTGTAAGACAGCTGTTGCCTTACGTGTGAACATGGCACGTTCCTTGAACGTCACAGCTGCTTGGTGGACCAGGATCCTTAACGGCCACCTTGAACAGGATTGTTGTCACTGGTAATGTCCTTGCTCGGTGAAGTCCCATTTCAGCACAGCGTGCTGGCCGTCCCCACGGAGCTTGTTCCTGCTGTTAAATCCCAAGCACTCCACCTCCGAGCAGTAACACGTCAGGAGACTTCACTGGCTGCCGCGCTCCGGATAGATGAGGACAAGAGTGTTTCCCCAGTCCAACAAGGTAGTTTTCTTACAAGGAATGATGTGCTATCAGTCTGGCATGATTTTCCATGGATGAGAACGCATGGCATTTTGTTCTGTTTTCCACTTGTTTTTATCCTGCTGTCTTACAGCTGATGATTACATTCTGATAGAACAACAGAAATGCTGTCCCCCTAATTAGATTTATCACAAATGCCCAGCCTCCCAAGTATTGACAATTAGAAAGTGTTCTTCACATGGTGGTAATTGTCCAATATGGGAACATCAATAAAGCAGTAGAGTGATTAACAAAACACTGAAAAGGTATAGATAAATCTGAAGCTGTCTGATCTGAGTCTTCTTAAACAAAGCAAGCAAACAATAAGGTTAGTCGGAGGACAGATTCATCACCATCATGAAACCAAATTGGAATTGGTTTTTATAGGATCGTGTGATTGAAAAGATTCTTGCAGGCTGATCTGGCTGGAGGCCAATGAGAGATGATTGAAGGTATTTGGGAGGCTGCAGATTCCTCGCTGTAGCCTGCAATAATTACTTTGAGCAAGAAGGTTAGTCAATACCTGCGTGCTTCTCTTGTTCATATTGCCTGTAATTCATCTAATCTCCTACATATTTTCAAAGGTATTTTTTAGTTCTCTGCACTGTGATGGAGGAACAACAGAAAAAAATACGCCTTAATAGCAGTTTGCATTGATTCTGGCACCAGAGAACTGCTGAGGTGATGGTAGGCTGTGCTGTGCAAGCACCGCTGTCCATGGAAGGGCGGTCTGGGCTGTTTGGGTGATGTGGTGTGGGACTGCATTAGTAAAAGGAAGGATAACAAGGAGACCTGGATTAACACTTCCCCGTAAATAAAACAAACAACTGTATATAAGCCTCATGAAATTTCAGTCAGTCTTGGTAATTTTGCCTTGTTATTAGCTACTTTGTGTGATGCTGTACCAAGTACACTTGTCCACTGGAGAGTTGGGCTGAGGGCATCTTCCCTTAGCGCCTGTCACTTTTCTGCACCTCCATGTTTCAAACGTGTTTCTGGCTCTAGCCACTTATCTCTGACCATTTCATACGTTTCAGTCCCTAAGATTTCCTTGCTAACTTCCTGGCACAAATGGGAAGTCTGAAGACGCGCAGCCCACGTATTTTGTCTGATTCCAAGCTTTTCTACTCTGGAAAGCAGGGAGCTGATTTTGGGCATCAACTAATTTTATTGCTGTCTCTGCCTTGTTTTGTTCATTGTCAAATGTTAGAAAGTGGGTTGCTATTGTCTTAGGCTTCTGTTTGGAAGTATCAGTTCCATAACTAATTATGTATGAAATCAGACTGGTTTTTTAAAGACTTTGAAGTTTTTACAAGCATGACATAGAGTAAGAATAGTAGGGGAATAAACCAATATTTCCCCTTACTTTGAAGTTACTAAACCCACATCTAATTACAAAGTGATTAAGACTGAGTCACCACAACTGTGTCTCTTCTGAACATAGTTTTCAAGCAGCATTAATACTCTTAAACATAAAACATTTCATAAATAGGAGTGCAGGAGCTGTGATTTTAGACTCTCCGTGCAGTCTGAATTTTATGCTGAACTCCAAGTTGCCTTTCAGGGAGCGACAGCGTTACATAAAACATCAAAGCCATTCTGTGTGCAGCATGGAAAAAAGACCTACCTGCTTAAAAAAGCAAAATCAATCATGGAAGACATTGCTTAGTTGTCTGTTTCTACAACTTTTCCTAGTCTTTTTTTAGTAATCATTTATTTATAAGTTGTAGGATTAATGCCTGAACTGCTTTAAAATGAGGACCTGGGGATGCTCCAAGGTTAACAATTATATTTTTATTTCCATAGTGCTCTATTTCAGTTATTGAAAGCTATTGCACCCGGTGATAACAGTTACCCAGAACAACAGATAATTGAATAGGTTTAATGGAGCCTTGATTTTAAAACACTTTCTTTAAATGACAATGTGCCAAGTTAAATAAATGATGGATGAGCAAGATTAAATGGAACAGAACTCTAATCTGCCTTACATAATATAGGAGACATTAATATAATTCTAAAATACCTGTAGTTAAAGGCTATGAATGTCATAGTCAAGGAGAACACCGAAACAATGTACTTGTCCTGTGTTACTCTCATCTCCAAGAGATACTTTCCTTTGTCTAGCAATACCATGAGATAATGTCGAAAAACAGGCAATCTCTTCATATCAAATTTATTCTTTCTAGTGACAGGCAGTGGGGCAGTGCTGAGTAGGTACAGATTAAACCAATTTGCAAAGTAACATGGGGTTAGGATTGTGTTCCTGTTATCTAACAATCCAGAAGAATATAGTACCAAAATAACAATATGGTTAATTTAAAAAGTCACAAGTCTGCCTGGATCTGATTATAGACTGTTAAAAAGCACAAAGACACTGAGAAACTGCGTGCAGTCCCTTCCCAACTTCTTTCAACAGACAACCCCAAACAAGCATGCGGAGTGAAGCCAGAACCGCTGGAAACGGAGTACTTTAAAAAGGGATTGATATTGCAAAGCAACATGCTCGCTGTGATCTAAGCACCAGGGAGAGGCCACGGCCGTATGGATTTGGAACTGTGTTAGTCCAGGACGTGGAGATGCTGCTTGCAGGAGCCCTGTGTCTTTGTCCTGACCTCACAGCCTTCCCATGCATCGCCCTGCAGGAGCATCACCAGCTTGGTGTGGAGAGTGTTGGCCAAATGCTTTCTAGATGTTCTGTCTTTTTTAGCATTCCCATTTTGTATAATGCTGATTTTAATCAAAAAAGGAAAGGTATCTACATATTCATCCTCCTGAGACAGCTTTTCTCGAAGGCAGAACAGGGACATCTGTGCTTGTACACTGTCTTTTTCAGACCACCTTGTTAAGGATTCAGTGCAGAGCCATATAGCTTCTGCACTGACTCATCTGGATCAAGAAAAGGACTGTTTTCATCCACCAGACTAGGATGATAAACAAGTCTCATCAGACATTTTTCGGGGTCGTGGGTTAATAAGACCGTAAATCTAAGGGTAATTTCTCTGAAAGCCACGATGAAGTCATAGTCTTCATCACAGAATGTCAGCTTTATTGTTCCAATGTTATTTATCTGAGAAGAGCAGTTATAGGTAATCTGTGAATTGTTCAAATACATGAACTCATGCATAATAATCTTAATGGAGCTTGTTTATGTCATCTTCTTGTGCATAATTAGCAAAACATATGATGCAAGTTGTTCTCCTCATTTAGAGCCCTGTTTTGGCTGGTCGACGTAGTGGAGTTGGTGTTGCCAAGAGCTATACCGGGTAATGTTTTCTGATAGATTTAGTGTCTGATATCTGTGCACAGCAGTAGGATCTGTGAATTTATGACAAAAAGATCAAGGCTATCATAAACAGTAATATCTGCTGGAAACGAAAGCTGCGATTCCAGCACTGGCATTTCCTCCATGCCGTGCACAAGTGAGTGTCATCAGCTGTGTCTCATATAAAAGCCTGACATTGAGTGACTGATTACATCACAGCCTTGAGATTGTGCCTTCTAATTAGATAAGCAGAGTGAATAATTTGAGTTCACTTAGGTGTTGCTGGCTGGATAACCAATAGCATAATGTATGTCTGCACTAAATATTATTGTTAAACACTTGTGTCCTTGGTTGCTGACACTGGGTACCAGGAATTGGTCTTTTGGGTTGTTTTAGGTTTTTGTTTGCTTGTCTGTGGTTTTTTTTGTACTTTAGCATTATTTTACAGCATCCAGCTAAATTAAAAACAGCAGTAGATGTTATTTAATATCTTTCTACACACCGTAGTTATGCTACTAGTTCTGAGGCTGATCAAATGTTTGTTGCCAATTAGGATTCAGTGAACTTTTACCTTTTTTTCTTCCTTTCAAGCCAGTTCTGACTCATGCAGATGTAATAAGTTTCTGAGAAATTGTTTATGTAGCCTGGTCCAACGGGAGACTTATTTGTACATAGATCTCAGTGAGTTACCTCTCCCCTATTCACTCTTCATCATGTTGCGATGTGTAATTTGCTTGCTAATTATGTTGTTTGCTCCCTTCTTGGATTTATGAAGTTCTTTTAACAGCAAAAATCAGTAGGATTGAATAACTGGAGTGGATGGGCTCTCCCAGAAAGCCCCAGTGTGTTACCTGTCCTCTCCACAGCCATCCCTGCCGCCTCCGTGCTCTCCCACCCTTCCTGCTACCCCGGGTAGTGCTTGCCTGCTCCTTCCTTCCCTTCCTTGCCAGCTTGGCTTGGGCAAGAGCTGGATGCTGTCCCACCTGAGCACCTGGCACAGAGCCCCTGCCCCCCCCCAGGGATTTCAGCTCCATTTTGGCTTGCTGCACACTGATTTCCATGTGATTTCTCTAGCCCCTGGTGTAAAGGGTAAGAGGAAGAAGGAGTTTTGGGTAACACATATTTGGCTGTTGTTGAAATGCTGCTGGAAGGGGAAAATGTGGCAACAAGAGCCTGCACAGACTAAATGAGGAGAAGTTGCAGCTGAAAGGAGGGAGAAGATCAAAATTCAAAGCTCCAGGGCCACCCCAATCAAGCCCCTGAACTCAGTCAAGCTGGCTGCAGGCACTCCCCCTTCCTGGAGCCGGTGAGCATCTTCCATGTTTGGGGCAGAGCTGAGACAGGGAATTGGAAATGCTTGGTCATAGCTGCTCCATCTCCAGCTCAGCCCCTTCCTCATTACCTTCTCTGCTGGCTTCTTTCATTTTAGCAGCTTTTCAGGCTATTCTGTAGCAGCCTTTGGGTGAGAGCACCCTCATTCAGAAGGGAAGGCAATCGTGCATCTCCCTGACACCCCTTTGTGCTTTCACCCTTCCCCAGGATCCTCTCTCTCGACTTTGATGCTAGCATCTTCAACTAATGAGTGCTCATTAGCACAGCAGAGCCAGGTTTTAATTTCCCCAAATCAAAAACCTTTTACAGCTCTGCAGTGTGTATGATCTGTCCAGAAGGTGTATCTGCTTGAGCTGGAGAGAACAGGTATGCCTGACGTGCCGTGGCAGCCCACGTGTATCAGCAGAGAAATTGCTTATCGTGTCTTTCCTATAAACTAGGTTCTTGGAAGTAGCTAGTGAGCTCGGCACAGACTGTCTGAAACTGAGTCTCATCTTAAGCCTTTCACTTCTGGAGCTTTCTCAAGGTGCTTAGGGACACGGTTTAGTGGTGATATTAGTAGTGTTAGGCTAATGGTTGGACTTGATGATCTTAAAGGTCTTTGCCAACCTAAAAGATTCTATGATTCTAGGTATCCTAACCCCCTAGATGGCCTCTGTAGCATCCTGCACAGTCTAGTTTTTTGGTACCTTATTAGTTTAAAAAAACAACCAAACAAAAATGAAACCAAACAAACACCCTCCCTGCCCCAAACCAAAACAGTAAAACAAGACAATTTTCCTTGGTGTTTCAGATATAGGGCCAATATTTTGCCAGTGAGGTGAACTTCAGTTAGGGATGCTCCAACATTATTACTGTTCATGGGTGTGGAATTCTGCTGGTTTGATTCCTTATGCTGTGGTGCAGTGGCACAGACCTTGTCCTGGATCATCTCTTCTTGGCACATCTCTGGGACCTGCCACATGTGGTGCTGCTGCAGGGCTGTCCCGCTGCGGGCACCCTGTGTCCATCCTCCAGCTCCGCTTCCCCAGGTAGCACCCTGGTCCCCAGTGATGACCATGGAGCCTGCAGGAAAGTGTCCTGGAGTGGAACCAGTGATGAGTAAACAGTGTGGGATCTTCATTCAGATGGAAATCTTGGGGGAGCATGATGTTTCCCCCAGCATGGGCCCGTCGATACTATTCCTTTGTACAAACACACTGCTCCCTCCTGAAATTGCATGGGTCCAACCCTGTGCAGTATTTCAGGAGATGCTAGACTGTTTCTTTGTGACTGTTTACGGCTTCAAATGTTTTTCCTTTTATTGCATACTTCAGATGCAATAAAAGAGAAATGAAGGGGCCATTAAAGGAAACTGCTCTTCCCTGGCATTTATCTGCTCTGTGGGATGTTTCCAGAATTGCTCCTGTGTGAACGCTGCCTGTACCCCGACTCCATTTGCACTGTTGTCTTCCACATGATACTCTCTGCTTGCTGGTATCCCTTTTCTGGGGCTGGTTTCCCACCCTACCAGGCAGCGGGTAGGACTTGGCTGCCAGAACAGAGATGCAGGAACCTGTGGCTGGGGGCAACACTGCAGCCCAAGTGCAGCAAGTGCTTTGGGTACTTCAGCATCTTTTCTGAGCCAGGCCAGTTGTTCTGAGCCCTTGCTGAAAATCTTGGCAAGGTGCTGCTCATTCCTTAGCTTTCCATGATGCTGCTAAGGATTTGATACTTTAGGAAGCAGGCCTGGAGGATGCAGGTCTGACCTTATCATTATGGTTCACAAATACAGCTCCTTCTAAACGTGTGGATCATGAGCCAGCTCTGCGGCATGTCCTGCTGGTCCTGCATGAGTTTGGGAATCTGGGGGAGAGAAATTGTGTGAAAGCGTGTAATTAAAATTGGTCTAACCCATATGCACATGGAGAATTTTTTGGAGCAGGCATTCACCTTAGTGTTAGGGAAGTTGTGGGGGTGAGCCTGGTCACTTGTTGGGCAGGGTGCAAAAGGCAGAGTCACAGTGTAAGTTCCCTTCCCCTGCCAATCCTCATGAATCTGCTCCAAAGGCACTAAGAGAAAGTGACTGGGGACTTAGCAGCAGACAAAGTGACATATCTTCCCCTGGCTTTGGTCTTGGAAACAACTGAGCAGTTTGGAGATTTCCTAAACAACTGCAGTGGGGTGTGGCCATCAAATTGGAAAATGAGTAGACACCCCTCTCTCTTCAGCACTGATGTAGAAGGCAGTAAATAAGACTGCTATTGATTTTTCAATTACGGCTCATGCCTTGAGACTTCTGCCATCTGCTAGGGGTGAAGGTACCTTGAAGGCATCTTCATTTTAAATCCTACTTTATAACCAGTAAAATATTAAAGGAGGGCAAGATAACCTTGTCAAACAAACTTGAGACTGGTTTTCTGATTGTATTCATAGAATCACGGAATGGTTTGGGTTGGAAGGGACCTTAAAGACTATTTAGTTCTCACCCCCCTGCCATGGGCAGGGACACCTTCCACTAGACCAGGTTGCTCCAAGCCACATCCAGCCTGGCCTTGAACATTACCAGGGATGGGGCATCCACAGCTTCTCTGGGCAACCTGTTCCAGTGCCTCACCACCCTCTCTAGGAAGAAATTTCTTCCTGATATCTACTCTAAATCTCCCCACTTTCAATTTAAACTTGTTACCCCTTGTCCTATCACTCCCTGCCCTTGGAAAAAGTCCCTCCCAGCTTCCTTGTAGCCCCTTCAGGCACTGGAAGGTGCTATAAGGTCTCCCCAGAGCCTCCTCTTCTCCAGGCTGGACAAGTCCAAGTCTCCCAGCCTGTCCCCATAGCAGGGGGGGCTCCAGCCCTCTGAGCATCTTCGTGGCCTCCTCTGGACTCGCTCCAACTGGTCAGTATCTTTCTTATGATGGAGGCTCCACAGCTGGATGCAGAACTGAGGGTGGCATCTCACAAGAGCAGAGGGGAGAATCCCCTCCCTCGACCCAGCCACGCTTCTCTGGATACAGCTGGGATATGGTTGTCTTTCTGGGCTGTGAGTGCACATTGTCTGCTCATGTTGAGCTTCTCAGAAACCAGGGCCCCCAAGCCCTTCTCCTCGGGGCTGCTCTCAATCCATTCTCTGTCCAGCCTGTACTTGTGATTGGTGTTCTTTATAAGAAGTTTACAAGTTTCGTTGATTAAGGTAAAAGGATTATAGGAGGGACTCTCCCACCTTGTGAATCTTTCCTACTCTGAAAATAACAACATGAAGAATTTATAATCAGCAGCAGCATAATTTATAGTCAGCACTGGACTGGTATAGAATAAGCTGATTTTAATACAGCTAAATACAAAGTGAGGTGCAAGGTAAAATAAATGTAGGCTGTGTTGCAAATATAGCGTTTACTTTAACGGAGTGTTTCAGAGGAGAATTTATAGTTTACAGTTACCAGATGCTTTAGTGTTTGCAATGGCCCTGGGTCTCTAATTGGGGAGGCTGGTGGCTGGTGTCAGCTTGGTTAGAGCCAAAAAGCCTGAGCTGATCTCTGTTGTCTGTGTTGCAGAAGCGAGAGGTGGTTGCACAGCTCTCAGCACCGTTGGTGTTCCCACAGAATCATCCTGCGCCTCCTCCAGCCATTACAGATGCAACGGCTTTGTCTTTGGCTCTTCCTTTGCCCAGAGGTTGTTGTCGCCATGTGTTGTTTTTCTTTTTGATCTAGCAAAAAGTCTTGCAAAATCTTACAAAGCCTTACGGTGGCAGAAAGCTCTTTTTGTGCCAGTGCTCAGAACTGTCAATGGCGACTTAATTTGTCTTTTACCATTCGCAGCTCTTCGTTGTCTCGCTGCTCCAGGCGTGACCCCATCCCAGTGGCAGTCAATACTTTTGGTGGGTGGAATTCGCAGTGATTGTGTGTAGGCAAGGAAAAAAAATCTATCTCTGAGCTTATTATTAGGAGACCACTTTAATATTGCTACAGGTAAGCTCACAGGAGAGAAAGGGTTTGCAAGGTATGAAAAAAGCCCACGTGTGCCTGGGGGCTGCAAGCCCAGGGCTGAGCATGCAGCTATGGGTGCTCAGACACCCGATGGGCTGTGTTTCATGGGGAAGGGACCACCCTTCCAGAACTTGTTTTTTTGCTTAACCGTGTTTTGAGCCATCCCTGGAACGTGGTGGCGACAGCCAAACCTAACGTTTTCTGTTTGACAGTTGCAGAGCAGCGGCCCTGGGCTGCAGGGATGTGTTCAGCTCGCCAGCATTTTCTGCACAGCCCTGCGATCTGTAGGTTTATTTTTGTGCAAAAAAAAAAAAAGAAAAATAATTGTGTTCGTTTTTGACATGTGTCTCTGTTATTTATAGGAAAAGTAACAAAGGGAGAAGTTATAACTTTTTTCTTTTTTCTTCTCTCATTGCTCCACGCAGCTCTCCTGGCTTGTGTACTGATAGCAGTCATTTTTATGTGAGTAAAGGGGATTATCGATTGTTTCTTTTCAGTTAGGTCTATCCATAATGTGTGTGAACACAGGCCCCTTGCTGATCTCTCTGCTGGTGTTCAGTAAGTCTCCCAGAATCAAGATATTCTTGTGTTTGTTTTGTTTTTTTCTAAATTCTGAGGGCTGACAGGACCAGTATCTCCCAAGGAATTGTCAATGCATTGTTAGGAACTACGCTAACAATAATGTGATTTATCTCATGAGGTACTCCAGAGAATCAAAGACTTCTAAGCACAAAAAAAACCTTACCAAAGTTTCTTTCATTGGGCTCCCTGTGTCTCTTTGGGATTCATTGCAGATGCCAATAGAGAAATTAGATGGAATTTGTGGATATTAAGAATCGATTGAATAGCAAGGCTGACAGGGAATGCAGAAAACCATTTTGTCCTGCAGTCTCCAAGGCAGGAACCACTTATGTGGAGATCTCTGCCTGCCCTGATCTCAGGGAACCCATCCCAGGAGCCCCAGTGGACCGATTTCCAGAGGTTAGAAACATCCAGGCGTGTCAAACCCTCCTTTCCTGTCTTGTTGGCATTTAATTTGCTCTTTCTTTGCTTTCTTTTTCTGGTAAAGTTTGCTTGAAATCAAATTTCATCCCAGTGCTTCTCCCGGGGTGGTGCCAAGCTCATTTGAGATGAAATCTTCAATTTATGAGTACAAAATCACTGCTAATGTTATCTCCCTGCAGTGCACTTCTAGTTCCTGCACTGAAGTGGTTAAGTTTCAAGCTGAGGCTTCTGTGGGACACTTGGGGGGGGGAAAAAAAAGGCATCTTCCATAGCTTGTGTTCGCTGCAGGAATTTCTGCTTTCATTCCTTCCTCTTCATCACCTTCAGCTCATCTTCGAAGCCACCAGTGGTGGTTGTGCTGCTGCTCAGAGCAGTGTTTGTGGCTGCCACCGTGCCGTGAGGCTGCCATGTGAAAAGTCACGGAGCAATCCCAAATTGCCCTGATCTCGTGCTTCCAAATTGCCCTGATCTCGCGCTGTCCTCAGCTTCAGAGAAACAAGGAAACCGAGGCGCTGATCCCTTTGGGGAAGAGGCGTTCAGGCGTGCCTCAGCAGCTTTGTAACACAGACTGTTATATCACAGGATAAAATTAGACTCTGACCTTGAAACCTATCTGTGGCAGAGTAGGAGCTGTAGCCTTGAAGCCACCCACATTCCTTGTAATTCTCTGGAAATTGTGCACTTTGAAAATGCCCGTCTTTCTTTCTGACAAGCTTAAATCTTTTCTTGCGGCACAGAGTGCTCCTGCCTTCTTTTCCAGACTTCGTCTCCCTCCTTCTATCTCTGCTGTGTGCCACGCTTAGAACATTTTCTCCTAGAGCATCTTCACCGGGAAAGATCCTTTTTATCATGCACACAGCAGCGTGAGAGAGCTGCGCCGATCGCCAGCTCTTCTCAAGAGTTACTGCAGCCGGTGTATTTATCTCCCAATCTCAGCTCTCCCAGCAGTCCATTCACGGGGAAGAAAAAAACCCTAGAAGAAAGCAAGACTGAAGCCTTGATTGTAAATAGCTTTTTTGCGGAGAGGCAATATTATGTGCTTTAAAAAGCAAGCAAACAAACAAAAACGCACACAAAGAAAGCCTGTCTCTCCTTTTGTCCTCTGAACGCGGTCTTGCTGCTCTTGATGTGAGAGTAGAAACGAGCAAACCGTAGTATAATCAAAACGCTTAGAGATAATGAATGTTTTGGTACCTGTGCTTAGTGACAATGTCGACTGTCCCTGTGTTAATAATAGGTAAATTTTCAGTTCAGTGGAAGTATAATAAATCTATAGCAAGTCTGGGTAGATACCACTGATTTCCACTTCGGTGGCAGCAGATAGCAGAGTCAGGTCTTTTATGACCTTAATCAATGATAAACCACCCATAACGTGTGCACGCGAAAAGTGCTAGATACTCCAGCAGCCCCTGTGAGCCTAAGGCAGCCTGGTTGGACTTCCTTCAGTCCCGCAGGGGTTCCTACCAAGGGTAACACTTTATCACTTCTATTTAATTTTATGCCAAAGCACATAAACAACAAGGTCATACACCGTAAATCAGGACAGGAACTGTGCTTTCTCATTTGTTCTTGCATTGTTCCTTGCTCTGTCAAAATGTTCATCAGCAATTATGATTAAAACAATTAAATTACTCAAAATTAAACATTGAAAAATTACTTTAAAAAGCATACTTCTCACAACAATTTCAAACATTTTTCCTCTGAGTGTTTTCATTAAGATGAATATTGAAACTACTTAGACCTACGGTGTAGTAGAAATATTAATCTACATAAAACTACATTAAAACAAGGCACGTTTATTCTGAATCTTGAAAGCTAAAAGCCCTTTTCTGAAATATTTTCATTTTAAAGCTCAAGGGAATAATAAAGAAGCCTGCCTATGTAAAAAGGAAGAATTTACTGTAAGCCTTTGTTTTTCCTTGCAAATATCATGCTTCCAGTAAGAGCTGGGTCTGTTCTCTGGGTGTAACACTCACTCTAAACCAGTGTGAATAAATCCAGTGCTGGAGTATCAGAGTGTGGATCGATTTCTCCCTTTCTTCCTCAGCAACTAACATGTTGCTAACAAGCATTCTCAGTAATGTATTTCTGCAGTTGCTGGAGGTGAGGACTCTGTCCCTCATAGATCCCAGGATAAGAGCGAAAGAGAAACTACTTGAATGAGGCTGGGAAATGTTTGCTTTTGCAGAGGAATGACTAAAATAATCTCACCATACATAATACATAATGAGAGTGTAGGTATCCTCCTGAATCAGCTAAGGAACCCTTTAAAAATGAAACACTTCACCTCTGACAATGGTGGGTCTTTTGAATTGCTAGGTCTTGCAAGAAATAATTTGTTCTGTTTGGAAATATCTGATTTATACCCAGATAAACTCTGGGCTGGGCTGAAAATGTAACTGTAATGTAATTTGTACTGTCCTGGACACAAATGTAGTAGAGGGGATGGGTCCTGGGGCTGTGCTTAAAGGTGTTTTGGGTGTCTCTTGTCATGCACAGAGCCCGGAGAGACTTTAGAAAGTTCATTGGAGGATATATTTCCACGCCAGCTTTCTCTCTCTCTCTTAGTCTCATGATCTCTTCTTGTCTATTCTCCTTTCTTTCATTAGCACTTTATATCATTTGACACTTCATCAGGATGATGGTCTGTTTACTGTATGCAAATAATTCCTGAATTATGCATGAATAATTATGAATTTGCGTATTGGTTTCCTGAACTGGCATATTGCCATGTAAAATTAGCTTGACTTGAATGTGAACACAAAAACATGCCGACACGGTCAAATTAAAATTGAAGGAAGAGCTCACCTTGAAAGGAACACAAACTGTTGAGCTGCTGCTAGAAAAGAAAGAGTAAAGTACAACTGGAGCCTGATAGATGCAGCCGTGACCTGAGGACCTGGTGGGGACTGGGGCAATCGTGTGCAACAGGACGCGGTCTTTTTGAGTTGTAATACCTCTTCTGGACCAAAGGCACCTTGCAGACATAATCTTCATGTGTGGCACCCCTAGCCTGACTCATTCATCCGTGCCAGCAGAGTGATGTGATGCGTTGCTGGAGGTCAGAGGTAGGTGGTAGCACCATACCTGTGCGTGCACACCCTCGTGAATGGCCTGCGGTGTTCACGCTGGGTGCTGGAAAGGAGCCACCATGAGGACTTGAACCCTTTGCGTTTCTCCAGGTTTTGTGTTCTGACCAGACTAGGTCCCAGTTCAGTCACTGGGCTCACTGGGGGCAGTGTGGGTGCTCCTGATGCCACTCACGTCCGACTGGTGTGCTGATGTACACTCTGTCCCACCCTGGCAGAACTGCGGATGAATTGCTCTGGATGATTGCAAGTCAATTAATTAAATTGAAATGGGGTATTTAAATTTTATTTCTCTGCCATTATAATCTCCTACAAAATCTACTTCTGAGCATCCAGACTGCCTCCAATCAGAAGAACCGATCTGCTTAAAAGAAGTCCTCAAAAGCTGGAGGCACCCCGCTTTCCCTTGCTAGCGGAGGCAGGGCAGGGGTGCGCCCGCTGCGCTCCGTGCTCTGACATCATCATCTGCAGAAGTTTTTCTGTGCAGGACCCCACAGCAGACCCACTTTGTGTAGCAGGTCCAAGAAGCATGGGTGGAGGTGGTAGAAGCCTTTTCACAAGAAAAAGTGCAAGCACTGACGGTCTTTTTTTCCTTTCTAATGTTTCTCCCAAGATGCCATGGAATATATTTAGAGAAGGGCTGAAGGTGGGTGTTCAGTAGGCACAGAGAAACCATTGGAGAGCTCTTCTCAGCTGGCAATAAGGGTTAATGCTGGTTTGAACCTCTGTTGCCCCTTCTAGTAAGCTCTTTGCTAGGTTTGCATTTAATAGTTGCAAGCTCATGTGGCTCTGCATAAATGTTCCAGTCACCCTCTTCCCTTTGAATTTCCTGCCAGCACAGAGCTGGTGATGACAACCTGCTTGAGCAAATCTTAAAAAATCCACACCAGCCTTGGCGTGTTGGTAGCGCAGTGCTTTGCTCCATGTTGTATGACAGGGGTTAATTATAACAATGGTTGTTAATGATGCTATCTGAAATATGATCTGAATTATGGTGTCTGTGATGCTTTGTATGTGTTGCTGCGCAGGAACCCCAGGGTAGAGGTGTACTGCTGTCCTGTAATTGCAGGCATCCCTGGCTCTGCTCCAGCCTTGGTGAGTGTTACGATGGATCCAAGCTCGCTTCTTGGTGGAGATCTGTCTAAACTCATGAGTGCAGTCATGAGCAAAAGGTTGACATTTTCAAAAGCATCAGTTAACACAAAAAGAAGTCCCTTTAAAAAAAAAAACCTTGTCAGCAGATGCATTATTCTCCCAGTAAGTTTGTCATTCATCAGAAACAGAGTTCACTGTAGCATCTTTTTTTCTCATAAAAAGACAACCAGTAAAACAATCATGATAGTTTTATTACCTTTTAGTGTGAATCTGATTTCTTAGCAAATGGAGACATAATATTAGCTTCAATTGCCTTGCCTTCTTAGCATGGTTTCATGGGGCCATAAACTCAGTGACATCTATAAAAAGGTGAGCTCGTGCTCCTTGATCCATCCAGCAAAAGCGAGAAGGATGTCTAAATGAATCTCCAGAGTAACTCTTATTTCCCTCTTTTTTTTTAACCAGGCTCCTGTACCGGGATGCAGGACAGGGACCATCTTTTGGCTGCATGCGCGTGGGTCGTCCTGCCTAACAGCTATGAATGTTACTGGGGTGCTCTGGTTTCTTAAATATATTGTGTTTCACCAGTGTCTTCTGCTGCGGTGAGTGCTGGAGTAGTCCCAACTTCTCTCTTTAAATCCCTTCCATGCTTTCTGCCTGGGGAGGGCTTGGGGGTTGCCAGCTAGTGACGGCCCTTTCTGTAGCACTGGACTGTGCTGGTTTCCAGGCGAGTGCTCTGATCCAGATTCCTCGCCAAGCAGCTCCACAGACATTGCACAGGGCTGGTGCTACGCTGCCAGAGGCAGGGAGAAAGAACATGCTGGGCAGCTGGCAAAGCTGCTAAAAACCATATCTGAGGTATGGTGCGGAATGGGTAGCAAAGGGGAACAGGGAGTGGGAGTTGGGGGGTAGGGAAGTGTGTCTGAGACTGCAGCTCAGGTTGCACAGCATCATTTTCACTATGATTATTCAACACTTCAGTGGTGAATATCCTTTGGGTCCTGAGAAAGTCATTATTTGGCTCTGTGATAAAGTTGCTTTTCCGGCTCACCTTTCCCCCTTTGCAATTTATCCTCTGAATCCTAATAACCTCCATGGCTGAGCCTGGTGGAACTGGAGCAGGGCTGTGGGTTCAGGAGGATGGGGGTGCTCTGGGCACCTGCCTGGTCCCAGCTCACCCACTTCATCTACCACCTCCCTTCTCCCCCAGTCATGATTCACCTCTGCTCAGTGCTCTGGGTGCGCTGGGTCCCACGTTACAACCTTGTCTTTTGATATTTGTGATGATTTCATTAACAGAAATTCAAGATGATCCTCTCTGTGCAGACGTGCGTAATCTTCTGGCTGGAGATTTGAACGGGAGAAGCACAGACAGCTGGCACTGGGTCCAACCCACGAAGCTCAGTGGGTCCTGAGAGGGAGAGAGCAGAGAAAGAAAAGCGAGTTTCTGCTCCCACCACCTAAGGATGGAGAAAATGGGCCGGCTGGCAGAGAGGCTTTCCACCTGTGCCAACAGGCACAGCTTGCTGGAGGGTTCGGTTTTCACCTGCTGACTGTCTGCCCTGCTCTGCAAAAGCAAAAGGAAGTTTAATTGGTATGGAAATAAGCCAGCAACATCCTACATCATCTTTTCTCTTCCTGGAAGCTCCCAGGGAGGGTGAATGGGGATTTGAGCTTTGCAGAGATCTGAGATATTTTTTCCCCAAACACAAATATTCATCCTACTCTGCTCATGCTCTGTCTTTTTATATTTTCCCTGTTTTTCATCTGTTTTCTGTGTTTTTCTTATCGTGACAATGGTGGTAAAAGATAAACACTGCAGCCAACAATGCTGTTCTAATAAACCTGCAGTTAAAATAGCAAAGAGAATGCAAATTAAATACCATAATCATTTAGAAGCTGTAGTTTCTATTAAATATAAGTACTTTTCATCTCAGATTTCAAACGTCATGGATTCTATTAAATTTAATTATTTTCCTAGAGGAATGCAGCATGAAGGTGTTTCACAAATGCACAGGTAGCAAATGAGGGTGATTTCTTTTAAAAATGGCACAGAAGGGTGCAGTTGTTAAATATATGGATGATACAGACACTCTGTTACTGACTCAACATCTCCTTTCCCTTTTCAAGTCTTCTTTCTTCTGAGGTTGCTGTTTTCCAGAGCTCCCAGGATGAATCTTTCAGAAATATTAATGATATATTTATAAATATAAACACCAGTTAAGTTTGCTCCTTGGTGCAGTGGAGTGAACTTTCCTTTTGGCTTCAGTCACAGACTGATTGAGCACCCAAGAGCTGAGCCTTTGGGCTCGGACTCCAGTGCTGAAATCCAGCGCTGTGCTCAGCTCCTGCCTGTCTCCAGGGGCACAGCCAGCCTGCATATACATTTTTCAGTATTTACAGCTTGCACCCAGACATGTGAATGCTGCAGCCAAGTCTTGGCCAACAGGAGACATCTGCTTTTCTTCCGTGTCTTTGCAGGCAGCTCCCGTATGTGGCTGTGCAGCGCTTGTGGAAACCATCCTGTGGCAACCTGCTCTCCCCAGGTACCATGCTGCCAATGGAGCTCAAACCCTCCTATGAATCTGGACTTAGGTGACCATTTCCCAGGTAATTCCAGCTCTCCAGGAAACCTTGCCATCCTGGTGCCTTTTCATTGCCAGTATCTAAATGCTGTTGCCCTGCAGGAGTACTGGCATTTAGATACTTTTTGCCATTTTGTGAGTGGCCTTCCAGTTGGTCGTTGGCTCTTTCTGACCATCCTTTATTGGCAATTTCTGTGGTCAGTGCATTCCTCTGGAGTACACGTGGAGCTTTGGCAGGGTACAGACCTGGCTTTGCAAAAAGCTCTCATGCTCCTGTAGTTTTAACCTCTCAGGGGATCTGAATCACCTTTTCTGTTTCATTTGTTCTGAATTTTCCTTCTGAGAAAAAATGACGGGCTTACTTAGAAACAGGAGATGGCTGAGGGAATGTCCTTGCCTTTCCCACCGTCTCACTGAGCTGTGCATGCTGCTCATGTGAAGGTGGGGTATAGCCAGGATCCCAGTGCTTACCCATGTGCTGCTCATGGAGTGCTCCATTGCCGGGAATGGCCACCACACTTCAGAAATGGCCACCACACTTCAGAAATGGCCATGCTGAGCCTGGGATTGCTGCAAATTCTCTCATTTTGCAGGCATTTGTTGCAGTGTGGGAAGGCACAGCATTGCCTGCATGGGAGCAGCAGCATAATATGAATCCAAGGCCACCGTAGCATGACACTTTCCATAGGAAGCTATCTCCAGTCAGAATTACTCTTGAGACAAAAATACACTGCACTCGATGGTGCAACTAAATTATGGATGATAAAGAAAATAAAAGAAAGAAAAAAGTCCCTCTCCCAGCTTTGTGTCATCTGCTCTGCAGCTCAGCAGGACATGCCGGAAACACTGAGAGTCCCTTATCCATGGTGGTTTTGGGGGCATAAGGAGTTCAAAACCTGCGACGGTTGTCTGGCCGGAGATGCCTGGTGGTGCCCAAGTTTGGGAAGGTCTCCTGAATACCCAAAAGAAATTGTATGAGTGTCTCAAACCAGGACCCACCTCCAGTACACACTCGAAATCAGATAAATTGCATCGCTGTGTGCTTTCCCATTTATGGGTACATGAAATACAGCAACTTTGCCGAAGTCGAGCCTGAGATAAACATAAGCATGTGAGAAGAAAATTAGCTTCCATATTATTTTATTCCGTGTAAGCAAAACAGTTAAAAGGCCTAAGGATATTTTCCACTGTTTTATGGTGAAAATAGAGTGAGGAAACAGATTCTGGGAACTGTCAGTGCTAAACCTCATCATCTGTGTATATGAAGCTTGGAGAGTAGCTTTCAGTATATCTTTCAAGGTTAATGTAACTGATCTTATTTTGTTGATTGAATAAATTATTATTTCCAGAGGGGTTAGTTATAATCCAGAAGTTAACACATCATTTCGTCTTGCATATAACCTTTCAGGCAAACAACCTGGCTAGCTCAGCTCTTTTTATTGAGGGATTTGTTGCGAATCAAACAATTGTGTTGTATCTTCACATTGGAGCTAAAAGGGAATATTCTGATGAAGCACTTTCTGCTTTAAAAATGCCAATTCATTGAAAATGAAATGTTTCACACAACATTTGCCAAGATGTATGTGGCTTTGCCAGTTGGCGTGCTGATTCCTGGGTTTCTACACCCACTTTCCTTGGAATCCTGGCTTGCACGTATCCTTTTGAATACCCGTCGCAGGTGGTAAAGGTCAAATTCTGCAAACCTTGTGCTGAAAATCCCTCCGTGGGACTTTGTGCACGCACAGGCATGACTTGGCATGAGTAAGGAATGTGAAACGGGGGCTGGGAGGAAAGGAAGATCTGCGTATCTGAAAGTGTTTCTTCTCTAAGAGCTCCTGTTGTACCCGCAGCCCACTTACTTATCTGGAGCTCAGCTGGAATATGCTGCAGAGGGGAGTCACCTCTGGCTCTATGCACAGCGACAAGGAAGGTATTTTTAAATCAAGGCGTCTTTCCAAACCTAATCAACCAAAACATTTTTAAGCCTCGCTGATCCAGCTTGCACGGCTTTTTAAACTTAATCGTCATGATTAAGTTTGTAAGGAAGAGAAAGATATACAATAATGCAAATGTGGATATAGAAATATCTTCAAAATATTTAGAAGTACAACAATTTGCCTTTGGCTGAGACGTATTAGTGAAAGAATATGGTCTGCATAATGCAAAATCTGTGCTCTCTCACCAGGTTATGCCAGAGGAATCACCAACATTAGAGAAGCTCAGGAAGTTACAGCGTCACTTTGTGTTAGGCTGGTGCTTTTTCACCTTTGCGGAAGTCAATGCTTTCTGATGTTGCAATAAAATACGGTTCATTTTCCACATTACTGCTTTATTATGTTATTGCAGTAACACCTTGGAGAGATAGTAAGTAGGTCTGGGTTTCTGAGTGTGTGGCCTGTGAAAGGGACCTGCTCCAGGTGGATTTACTTTCCTGTACCTCACAGGGCAAGAGCAGCAGAGCAGAGCTGACGCATGAGCCCAAAGGGTCAGGGTGTGCTCAGCACCCAGGGCTGGACTGTAACGTGCACTGGGGCTCTTGGCAAAGAATTTGCCATGGGTGGCATGTCCTGAGAGGCTAAGGTGTGTTCTAGGTATTTACAAGCTTGAGAACCTCCCTTTCAGGCAGAGATAATCATCGCTCCTCAGTAGCAGCTTTTGCCTCTGCCTGCTGGAAACAACACTCCTGTGAGTACTTCCACCTCTGCGTCTGCCTTGTCGAGCAGCATCCTCTGCCCCTCTCTGAAGAAGGTTCAGCTGGCAAAGGTATGCCTTCCCTCATTCCCTGTGGGGCATCCTGCCTTGCTGCCACCCCCTCCACATCTCGGACACATTTCCACGGAGGGTGAGCTGGGAAAACTGCCAGGGCATGTCTGGGGCTTCTCATGCAATAGAGTTTAGAGAGGAATCTGTAAAAAGCAATGAATTACATGGGGCCGTACAGGAAAAGTGAGGCTGTGGTGCCAAGCATTGCTGGTTTGGTGCCCATGGAGAAGCAAGGCTCTTGGATGGGTTTGTTATGGGAGGACCTTTCTCATCCTCCCCGTGCAAGGTGCCTGCT
>NW_010271583.1:43284-48285 GCF_000690775.1 Eurypyga helias
GCCTCTGCGGGGCTTCTCTGGGGCTGCTGACTTGAGATTGTAGCCTTGGATTTAATCACTGTTTTGACAGGCTGCAAAAAAACATTGCTGTTGGCACCAGGAGAAGGAGGAAGACGAGCAGCCCCAAACAGAACAGACCCAAGAGAAAGCAGTTGTCTAGCTGGGGGCTTTTCTCTCCGCTGAATTTCACTGTCTGGCAGCAAATGGCCGAGGTGTAAGCCCTTCTCAGACACAGGTGGCAGACATCATTTCTAATAGAAAGTATTATTCAAACTCAAGAAATGGGTTCCAGGGAAAGGTGAGTGCTCTGAGCTGGTTTGCTTTCAAATATGCTTCACATAAATAACAGCTTCCAGGCTTTAAGTGCAGTAATGATTTCAGTGTTCCTGTCAAAGACTAAATGAGCTGAGACCCTGTAAGCTTCACTCCCTGGGCTTGCATATCTAATATTTTGTAAGATGTAAAGTTTTCCCCAGCTCTTTCTATTTGCTTGTGCACATAAATAAGAAATTATATGGAACCTGTTATATCTGTCAGGATATGGTCCTTGTGGGGAAGATCCCTGCATATGTGTGAGGATGTGCTGAAGGAAAGGGAGGCATTCCCAACCAGTACTATCCTACTGATTCTTATGTTCTTTATGGAAATCTAATATTTTTTATGCTCACATTTCTCTTTATTGTTCTGAGATACCTACCTTAACAAATCTCTATATCTGTAGTACAAAAAAGTGTGGAAGCTATACTTGCTTCTGCATTCAGTGTTATGTTATGCTGGATTTTCCATAATTGGCTTCCTTCAGCTGTAGTTTTTCCTTGCAGTTTTCTGTCATCCAACTGGGGTGAAAGTTTCCTAACATTACTGTAAGTTAACAGATATTTTTTTTTATATATATACACTGGTGGTATAAAATTGGATCTGAAACTGTGCCTGTAGATTGTCTTCTATGATGTATTGATTTTTATTACCTGGTGTTGAAATAATATGTGGGGAAATAGGTATTACAGATTACTTTTATTGCCGCATGTGAATATGTAGTATGTTGTTGTGGTTCCCTTCACCTTCCTTAGCAAGCTTATGGCTGGTTTTGTTTAGATACATATTACCCATCACTTGCCTGATATGCACAAATGTGGGTGATTTTCAGTACCCAGCATTTTAAAATCAACATGTTTTAACATTTTGCTGTTGGTTCGCCGGAAGAAAGCAATTGTAGGAAAAGGAAAGAAACCAGCCAAATGTCTAAAATTTCTTCCTGTGAGATGATCAATCTTTCTCAAATAGAATTGTGACCACTAGCATGCTTAAATTACTATTGATTTTATGGTAAAAAAAATACATTTTTATTAGTTTTTATTTTATTTGGCCTTTGCTCTCAGATCCCTCAATACGGTAAGTAGTTAGACAAACAATTTATGGTCATATAATAAATAGTCTTCGCAATTTAATTAAAAAGTCAAACAGCACAACTATTTATCAAGCCCAATGAGTAAAGATCCTGCCATTTTTATGTCATAAATCCGAATATAGACTGTCAGTTTAATCTTCTCTGTTTTCAGCTGAGGCACCCACGGCATAATGTTGTGTTAGGAATAGCACCCGAGCGTTTTCTAAAATGCTTCAGAGTTAGCCCAATCGCTGCTGTAAGCCCAGGTTGCATTTGTATTTCTCATTGCCCTCAGCAGTGGGTTATCCCTGCTCTTTGCGGTGCCTTCCTTGGCTGAAGCGTGCGTGGCTGCAGGTGACGATGCAGCTACGCATCACCACGCGCATCGTCACCTGCAGCCTCCTGAACGCCCATCGGCTCTTGCCAGCGGAGGGTGACGTTTTCTGGATGTGAACATGCTGTTTAGTCATGAGGAAAGCCACCAGCGCCTATTGGCATATTGAGGTTTCCTTGCTGTAAAACTCTTAATTTAGCGCATTCTCTCCTGTATTGTGGACAAACGGATGGATCCATTCATGTGCTGTCTGCGGGAAGGCCAGCTGCACCTCCCTCACCGGGGGGGCTGACGTGGGGTGAGGAGGAGCGCTGGCTCGCGTCTCCTTCTGCCATCACTCATTAGGGGGCTGTTTATTGCACAGGGTTATAAAGTGGTCTTCTGCTTCAGGCCTCGGCTGGGCAGGCTGACCCTTTCTGCAGAAATCACCTGCTAAAATGCATCAGTCCTTTCCAAAATCCACGGAGCCCTGCAGGACCTCCAGAAATAGGTGATTGAGCAAGGTGGCTGCTGTGGGGAGCTGTTGGTTGGGACAGAGGGGACATTGCAGCCCCTCCATGGGAAGAACAGTGTCACCTCAGCTGCAGGTGACATCCTTGCGTTGTTTCAGCTGTGATGACCAAGCAGGGTGTCCTGCATGGCACTGATGGTGCCAAGTGGCTCCCAGCATCCTGGCTTGGCTGGAGTGTGCCAGGAAATTCAAGTTCTGTTGCTCTCTGAATAAGTGTCCATTTACATTTCTCATGATGGCTCTGTCAAAAGACATTTGAAGAAAGACTTGCTGCATGGCCATTCATCTTCTGACTTCAACACCCATGCTGCTCTTACCCAAATATAAGGTTTCTTCTGAGCAGCAGCTTGCCTGAGTAGATGCCTGATGTGTCTGCACTTACCTGTCCTGTACAACTTTATCGTTTGAAAGATTCAGACTGAAAGTAGGAATAGGATTCCTAACGTTGGATACCTCATGCTGGGATAACGGCTTGCGTGGACACCTGCATGTGGGTGTGCAGGAGCCGCTGGTGTTTAGGTACCTACCAGTGGTTATCTGGGTCTAGCTCAGAGGGCTGTGGTGTATAATGGGAGTTCTAAGTAGTTTTCCAGATTTTTCTTGGACAGCTGGAAAGTACCTCCCCATCTTGACAGCCTCTTATCCACAGGGCTTTTAGCTTTGGGAAATGACTTTGTATTTTCTAGATAGTGGAAGGTTTAAGTGTAGGGCAGCTGTAACTGCCTCAGTAATAATGGGACTGAGAGATTTTTCATCACCATTCTCCATCCCGGTGGGGTGCATTGTGGCTCTCGCCCCTACACTGTGATTTCACCACCATTAATGAAAGGAAAATTTTAAGGGCTTGAAGTTTTCTCCGTTCGTTACTGTGGTACTATATAATTTTAAATAAATGCATTCATGCATTTTCAGAAGTTTATTTCTTACTTAATAGTATTCATTACAATCTTTTCATCAAGTAATTTAAAAGCATTATAAACCAAGTTTTGAATAGAATACCAAAAAATTACTGGATGGCTTTATCAAAGTGGAGGTAAGATAATTGTTTCCTTGTACCGCCATGAGAACACGAAGAAGTCTTTGAGTTCACCTAGCTAAAAATCTAAGCTAGTCATTCCTGTTATCAACTCATTGATCCTCTAATTTGATTAAATTTTCTGCACTGCAAAGAACAGAATACATGTGGGCATATCCTTTGCACTGAGCTAATGGATCCATCATGAGTGCTGCTTTAGTCACCAAATTAAGTAAAGTTAGAAAAAATTGCTACTTCTGCAGTAATACTCATCATTAAGTCTACACAATTAATACACTGCACTTGAGTTTCTGGCTTATCTTTCACTGGTGTGTAATAGTGGTCTACTTATAAGAGTTTTATCCTATAATTTGTTAATTGATAATTAAATAAGTAGTTAAATGTGGGTATTGAACACACACTACCGGTCTACAGCTATTGCAGATGTGTCCTTCTTGAATCAGTGTACTAATATAAGTGTAATTATAGCCTATCATGTTTATAGTGGTAAAGAATGAGTATCTCTTATGTTTTTTATTCAGAAACAATATCTAATTGTTTAGACCCTACTGAGTACAAAGGACAGGAAAATTTTTCTTTGATCTTTCTTCTTTCTGCCTTTCATCAGAGCACTTGCATGCCAGTCATGAATGTATCAGGTAAACCAACAGCTGGAATGACCTCAAAGCAAAGTAGGATTTACAAGGCATGGAGTTGGTGTTGAGATTTCAAACAAGGTAACAAAAGAATCTGACGATGTGCAATGTGTGAAGTGTATGTGGTGATGCTGATTCTGAGCAGTGGATCCAGCTTATACCACCTCATTTCAAAGTCTCCTGAATTCATAGGCTGATTATTTCTTAATAAAAGGAAACTGAAACAGTTAATTTCAATACCTATAGTTCAGTTTTGATTAATAAATATATAAGTTCTTGTAACAGAATGAAATCAAAGCTTCTAAATTTTCTGAGATATGGACTTTAAAGAAAATTTTTTTTTTTTATGTGACTGCAAGATTTAAAAATATTTATAGAATGTTTTTTATTGAAAAAGTGCTTTTTTCTTAAACCAGAACATTACCACATTCTATACCAAAACATTCCATCCTCCTTGAAGCAAACTTGTTTTGAAATTCCAATGTGAACAGAGTGTGGTTGAAATCAGGGCATTTCTCTGCCTTTTTGTATTTCACTGAAAACAGCAATTTGAACTCCAGAACAGTGATGAAAACCTTCTGGACAATTTCCTGCTAAAAACCATCTGGGGCTTTGCGGAGGAGACCTACTGCGGTTGGGGTGCCGTTGGCATCACGAAGGAGGTGAGAGGAGGGTTGGGTCCCTAAAACATTCTTTTCAGCAGACGTGCACTGGTCCTCCTGGTAATGGTGCAATGAGTTGTAAATTGTGCATGAGAGGGTGAGAGATGCTGCCTAGTACCCTGTGAGCCTGATCACCAGAAAAATCTGTAGGTAAAGCGTTAAACGTGCGGGGAATTGAAATTCAGATCAAGCGAGGCTGAGTAGGTGTTTGTTCAGCAGATTGTTTAGACTTTAATCATGGTTAAGTCTTTTAGTTAGATAATTGTTCTATCAGCTGATGATTTGAATTGTATTGAACAACAATATGCTAAAACATCTTCAGTGAAAAGCAGCGAAGGAGATGATCTTGGATCCCTTGGCGTTCATTCCTTGTACGTCATCTTGTCGGTTCTTATGTTTTCTAATTAATTGGGTTGCACTGCATGCATTTTCCCTA
>NW_010271583.1:48296-75006 GCF_000690775.1 Eurypyga helias
ACATTTACTGCCATTATCGCTTGGACAGCTGGGACTCATTACCAATGGTCAAGGCCTCTGTATAATTTGTCTTGGGTCAGGAGGCGTTCTGCTTTCAGCTGTGTTGTGGGAATTGAGGCAAATTTCCTAGTGAGGGCATGCCTGAGTTTTTCATTTGTATAGTTTTAGGATTTGGGGTCTGTGTTTCTCACAAGCTTTGCTCCACTAAAAGCCAAGTTTCTTGGTGGTTTCAAAGTCCTTGAAGTAAAACTGTGTACCATTTTTTTTCAAGTGGAGATGAATTTCAGCAGTACTTTCCCGCTGTTTTCTGCATTTTATGGCATTGCTGTGTGCTTGGATGAAGAGCATTACAAGTGTAATGGCTTTTGTGTTGTCCTTCTGTAGGACACAGACCATTGCAGGTGGCCGTGTCCCCCCAGATGCTGTCCAGTGCCTCAGGCTGTGCTGGGCTGGAGGTGCTTGGATGCTCGCGGCAGATGGAGAAATTACTGTTCCCTGCCGCTGCCCTGCAGCTCCCTGGGCTGATGCTACAGGGAGGAAATCTGTACACGCTGCAAGTCCTGAGATGTACCAAGTTCTACATGTTGCCAGGGAAACATCCAGTTTTAGGCACAGCCCTAAATGTGCTTTTTGCTCGGTTTGCTCAATCCCACCTCCCTCGTGGGCTGCCAGGCTGGCTGCTGTCGGAGGGAGCTGGGATTGCTGCAAAATATGAGAGGAAAAACTGACTTTGGAGACACTGGTGAAGAAGAAATGTACAAAGGAAATGGGAAACAAATAAAGAAAAAGGGATGCATTTTGGGTTTTACCCATTTGAAGGATGGAGGGCTTTGCTTTGATTTAGGTATTTGTGCATTTTGGGATTTGCCTTGCAGGTGTGAAAAAAGGCCACTGGCAGGAGATTGCAGGGACTCCACAGTCTGTGTCCAAGGCTCATTAAATCTCATAGGGGGACCCCATGAGGGGGGGTTGAACTGGTCCAGGTGATGCTGAGTACCAGAGCAAAGGGCCAGCAGTCTGTGAAGTGCATCTATGTGTGTCACTGTCCCCTGTGCCCACGCTGGGGCTCAGCCTGCATTGGGCACAGCTTTAGAGCCCGTGTGTGTGGGGCTGTTACGGGGCACCCCGCCTGCAGCACAGCCTGCTCTGGGGAACTGAAACAACATGTTGAACTGAGAACTTGGTCCTGCTGCCAATGAACCCAGTGGCAAAGCACTGGCTGGTTTCAGGAGTGGGCAGGCTGAGTCAAAATTTGCTGCTGTTGTGTCTCATTTGCTTGGAAGTTAATTACCTTCAGGTGCAACCCCAAGAAACCTTGTCCAACTCTGAACTTGGCCCTGTTTTGAGTGGGGATGGACTAGAGACCTCCAGAAGTACCTTCCAGTCTAAGCTATTATTACAATCTCTATTATAATACTGCAAATTTGAATTACTAATAATGGTAGGACATACATGAGCTCTGGGTGAATGTAATTGAAATATAAGCCGAGACATCCTCGTTCTTCTTGTCCTCAGCAAAGGAAGATGGTGAAAGCTTGTGTGCACTTTGTGTAGACAGATATTTGTGCACAGCACTTGTCTAAATGGAGGTCTAAATATCCAGCTTCTGGTTATTCTAAATGCAGTCTGCAGAGTTTTGGTGTTTTTTTGGTTTTCATTTCTGCAACTTTTTATCTGAACTTGAATTCTCTAACGAAGAGAGAATTAAAAAAAAAGGGCCATATGACAAATCATGAACCTGATAATGCATGTAAGATTAACTGCCTGTGGCTCATTTCAAGCTGTTGGCAGCTGTGATTCTGCAGTGGCATGTTTTATCGTCCTGGCAAGTAAAACATAAAGTCTGTTGTGTGTCTTTAAGATGAAAGGGAAACCCTCTCCTTAGATAAGCAGCTCGTTTTCCATGTTGGCCTTTCCACTGGGGAACAGTCAGTTAAACGTGCGAGTCAGTGCCTTGCACTGGGGAAAAGTGGTACCAACTATTTCTGCAGTGTTACGGGCTGAATTGGGGTGTCAACGGAGCAGGGGGTGGCAGTGGGGCAGTGATTGGGCTGAGATGGCTTCACTGTACACAGCACTTCTGAAAGCAGCCCAAAGTTAGGGCACATTTTATGTCTTTTTTTGTATCCATCTGAAACCACTTTTTTTTCCCTGTTACCCCTGCTTTCCCTCCCCAGTCTGTTGGCTAACTAGTTCCATGGATTTAACAGTTAAGATTTCCCATGAAGGATCAAATGTGGTTTGCCTGAAAGATGATGAAAATGAAGAGTCCCACAGTTTATATTTGTACTGACTGTCTGTTTTCAGGCTCTCTGCTGTCAAGATCATTTAATGGGTGGCAGGTTTGAGCTCGCTCTTTTTCTTTATTTGGCAATGGAAGTGGAGTAGGAAGGCAGAACAAAAACCCCTCAAGTTAGATTAACAGAAAGATTAAAGCTTTTAAAGAAAAGCTGACACTGTTCATGTGCACGTGGTAAATATTAGAAAATACACACATTGGTTAAGGAAAGCTAGATGAGAGTAGTAAAAAGGCTGGGGAAACTGCCCTGATGTTTTTATTAATAGAGGAAAATATGCAGGGTGGTGGAGTCCACTGTTCCCTGAGCTGCTGTTGGACGAGGGCCGTGTTTAGCCCTGCTAGCAGGGGAATGCTGGAGAAACGAAGAGCCCACAGGGTGAAAGGTGAATGTCAAAAATTCAGAAGGAAATGGCAAGCGAAGGTTGAGATGAAATAGCTGGTTTTCTTCATGGCAGAGGTTGGCGGCCAGGACCTTGAGGTCCTGCCCTGGGTACCAGGCTGCTCAGCACCTGTTTTAATGATCTGGGTAGGGAATAACATAGCCATCATGTAGACAACGCAAAGATTTAGGAAGGACTGCGGGGATCTTCAAAGAGAGATTTTAAATGAGTGACAGAAATGGGCAGTATGAGGGGAAACACTCTTTAACCTGTTCTGGATTACCCTAGGCTATGTTTTGCACTGAAAACTGCTCTTTTTCCCCCCTTCTTGTGGCACTTAGCAGCTTCTTTCTATTTCAAGGTTTAAAAAATGTATACCAATTTCTTGCCTAAGCATAGGAAGTCAAAGAGCTGAATTTTAGCTATTAAGCTAAAACAGCCTAAATAGATGACCGCTGCTACATCAGGCGGTGAGTGTGCACCCATCCGTGTGGCCCTGAGAGGGGAAAATTACTTCTGTTTCGTATGATGACTAAATTGGTTAAAATATTTAGTAGTTTTTTCATTCATGCTTTATCATGAATATTTGCATTCTCCTCTAACTAAGAACACAGCACAGATTTCCTTCTTGGCACAAAGTTTAAAAATGGCCCCATTCATCTGTGTGCGTGTTCAATGTGCAGCACCTGCTGTGTTTGTGGCCGGAGGTTCATGCAGATGTTTGTGCCTGTCCACTGCTTGATTCAGTCTCTACCCTAGAGCACGTCTACATCTCTTGACTGTCAATACATGGTGCTCTTAAATATTATTTTTTTGGCTCACATAGACCTGGTGTACTGCATGTCACCGCCTCTGCAGGACGAGGACAGGAATTTGCCAACAGCCTTTTTGTGGGAACAACATGGTTAGCCCAGACTGTAATTGCACTGGAGAAAACTTACATTTGTTTTGATAGATAGGATGTTTTGATTGTGTGGTCCAAGCTGAATGCCTGCCTCTTTATGTGTGCCAGGGAAAGCAGGATCACAGGTTGAAGACCAAAGCAAGGATGAGCATCCCAAGGCGGTGAAAGGAGCTGGGAGGAGGTGGGTGGGAGGATGCAGTTGCCATTGGGGTCAGGAGCATCCACCTATGGGGTCTAGCAAGGCTTTACCCTATACATTCAGCAAGCCACTGAATCCTGAATTTGTCAGGGAGGTATCTAGCCAGCCTCTGAATGCATGGCTTTGCTAGACCCGATTGTCTCTGGACAGAAGCTGTTTTCCATGTGTCTGTCTTTCTCCCACTGGTAGCTGAGATTTATTTGAGAAATTTTAGCAGGTTCCTCAGAAGACACCTTCCTGGCTGCCTGCTGGGGAGGTGCAGGAGCGCCATTTCTGGCTTAAACTGTGGTTAAATTTGCCTGGCCAAAAATTCCTTGGAATCACTAATGCCTTTTCAGCTGGGCAGATGTATAGCTTAACTGCTTTAACATTCCTACAGATTCATAACACCTGAATGATCAAGGTATTAAAGCAGTATAAAGAGTTCTATAATTCAGTGTCACCTCATTACAGTTAAGAGAAATGTAATGCCAACAGTGACAAATGCCGAACAGCTCCAGTTGCCGATGGTACAAATTGGATTCAGCTGAAGCTTCACGCACACTCAAAAAGCTGGAGAGAATCAAAAGGGTGTTTAACATACTTAGATGTTTGGGAGTAGTTATGAGGTAGATGGTATTTCATGCTCATTAATCGAGGGTTAGGGGAGAAACTGAACTGTTTAACATTGATTATAACTGTCCTTGCTACTATAACTGAAATGTATCTTCACTTTGAAGCCTTCCTTATAAAGATAATGTGTTTTAGATTGTATTAACAGTGACTCATGTTTGGGTTTTGCTGGGTAATATTTCAGTTCTCAGAACTGCAAGAAGGGCAGCTTTTAGCTGACACAAACTGCGAGATGAAATATGCAGCGTTGAAAAACCACGTCTCTAGTCAACCCATCTGATGTCAGATCTCCCCACGGCACGAGTAGGGAAGCTGGGGAACAGAGGAGCTGTGGAAGAGGCAGGAGCGGGAGAGCCCTCGCAGAGCCTGACCCCCTCCTGCAGAGTTGGGAGCTGGGAATTCAGCTTTGTCTATGCTGAGAAATTTGGCCACTGTAGCAAAACACAAACACAGTTTCAAAGCTGTTTTAGCGAGCAGAAGAAGCTCAATTGGCAAACGCAGTGCGTGCTGGCACTACATGTTTCTGCTGTGTATTTTGCCAGCAGAGAAATGCGGCAGATAGAAGCAAGTGTATTTCTTAAAAATTCCACCACTAGTAGAGCTTGGCAGAGCCTGGTGCAAACTTGGTGTGAGATGCCAATTGCCTTGGCCCCTGGAGTGCTAAGGGAAGGATTGAAGCAAACACCAGATCTTTCCTGGACCCTCTGATAAGCTTAATGAGGGCAGTAAGCAGAGGCAAAGCCCCTCTCAAACTCCCTGCCAAAGCGCGTCTTGCTCCCAGAGGCATCCGGGAGAGGAGACGCTATGCAAACTCCGATTCTCCAATGTCATTTTAGGAGCACATCTGCTAAATGTGGGGGCCTGGGGATTGCAGGAGAGGGAGGAGGAGGGGGAGATCTCCACAGCCAAAACACGCCAGAACAGGGTCCAGAGCCTGTGGTCACTGCAGACTGGGCAAACCTTGTGTCTCCATCGGGTTCACGAGCCACCAAGTGATCGCTGTTGTTGCTGGACAGATGCCAATGCCATCGGATCCCCAGGGCCACACATTTCAAGAGGAAGGAGAGAATCTTAAATAATTTTTTTTTTCTGGCTTTTCTGCTGAGTGGGATCTCCAAATCCCTTTGGAAAGGCAAACTGGTTTTCATTGTTGGCTTTGTGAGTTGGGCATTTTTGTCTGGTCTGTGGTGCAGCATGCTCCATTTCTCACAGCTATTAGCCTTGAAAATGTGGATGTTTGAGACTCAATGACTTAAGCAGTTTTAGTGCTTTCCTGGGGCCTGATATATTTTTGCTGCAAATGCATCATTACGGAACTTTAGTAGGAGAAACACTGCCATTGGCAGAGTTCTGGCATGGCCCAGATCAGAGTTGTATGTGATGTGTTGAGGTTTATTTTCCCAGCTCATTACACAGATTTTTAGAAGTCAGGCTTTTTGGACAGGGGGAGGGAGGATCTGTCCTGAGATTAGTAATAGCCAGAAGCTGTCAAGTGATGAAGGGATAGGAATGAACCCAAAGGAAGGAATAGGATGGGGCTGCTGCACATCAGTGTTCTCCCAAAGTCAAACTGCCCTCCATCTCCCCTCACCTTCTGTCCTTTAGGGGACAGGGGAAGGGAGGATCTGTCCTCCCTTACCTACTGAAATTAGTAATAGCCAGAAGCTGTCAAGTGATGAAGGGATAGGAATGAACCCAAAGGAAGGAATAGGATGGGGCTGCTGCACATCAGTGTTCTCCCAAAGTCAAACTGCCCTCCATCTCCCCTCAACTTCTGTCCTTTAGGGATTTCTGCCATGAAAGCAGAAAATAAGGAAAAGAAAGAAAAATGTTACTGAGTTACTTAGTGAGTCTCTGACAAATGCAAGAAGGTCTGGTCGGTCCCCAGGTCCATGCCCTTGGGGCATTAATGTCTCATCTGCAGGGGCAATTTTTCTTTCCTGCCCTGTTCCTTCCCAGGTGGATATGTTGATTAAAAATCTCTCCATTGTTTCTAAAGAAAATAGCTGCAGTGGCTTGATTAAAACACCTGAGAAAGCTGCAGTGACAGCTCTAGCTCAGCAGGCTGTGTGTGTTTGTTTGGGGGGTTGCAGGACCCCAGTGGAGGATTTTGCTTCACAGTACTGTCAGTATCACTTCTCTCCTCCGTTCTGTATCCACAGTCCCTTCTCGTGTCATGAATGTCACACCCAGCTCTTCCTGCAGTTTTCTGTTTTATCTCTACTTTTCCTTGTCTTTCAACCTATGTGTAGGTATTTATTAAAAATACTGTGAAAAAATGAGTAAAAGGGATACCTATGTGTATATATTCCCCCATAATTCCTCAATAATTTAATAATCTAAAATCCTGTTTATTTGCTGTATCCAGACCTTTTCCACCAACAAACTGTTCTGCTGGCCTCTCATCCGCCAGCACACGGCAAATGAATGAGAGGGGTGTGAAACAGGGAACAGCGTGTTTGTCTCGGAGCGTGAAAGAAAGTGCTGCTAGAGCAGAAATGGTGCCGTATTACCCTGTGTGATTCCCATTCCCGAGAGAAGAGTGCTTTGGAGGCAGCCTGGAGGCTGTGCAAGCTGGGTGTTCCCCAGGGTGTCTGAGCAATCAGCATGATTGAAAATGGTCCATGGTGTGAGGGATAAAATCCCCTGACCTGATGCACTGCTTGGAGGGTTTTGCTTCCTTGCTGGGGAAAGAAAAGCAGGAAAAAAATGGAAATGTAAGAAAAGCAGCAAAGAAAGGTAAATAATCTGCTTTCTCTCTGAGAAGGGAAGGACCTGTGGGACATTTAGTGGGGTTTGTTGGTTGAGTTGCCACCCCCATGTCTCGGGGTAGCTCACTTGTCCCGCGAGCATGGCTGCAGTCCTGGGGCGATCAGCAGCCTTGGGGCACAGTGCCCTGGGGCAGACTTTTTGTTGCCATCCCTCCTGGGAGACAGAAGTTCCTTTTCCTGGTTTTCTTTGCCACTGTTGATAGCTACAATTGCCCAGGCAGAAATTGTTCTTACAAGAATTACGTTCCTTTTCTAAAATTGCCTGCACCGCTGATTGCTTGAAAAGAAATCGAATGGCTGCCATGCCAGCTCTTAAATGAGTGCTGCTCAGAGAGTAGCTCAAGAGCTCTCCAGAGAAGTAGCAAATAAAACGTCTCTTCTGTTTCTGGGTACCTAATCCGCTCTAAAGGGGGGCGGTGAGCCAGCAGGCATGGGGGGAGCCGTGTCACCTGGGATGGTGCCGAGGACTGGGCAGGCTGGCTGTGCTGCGTGGCTCGCTCAGATCCAGAGCTGGGTCGCTCATTCTCTCCGCTGTGCCTTGGCATTCCTTTTGATATTAAAAACCAGTGTTTGGAGCCAGAGCGGCAAATTGGAGGGCAGTTGTGTGAAGACACACAGGGAGTGACCTGGACCTGAGTAACGCCTGTGAGCTGGGATGCATCTTGTGGAGCTGAAGCCTGCAGAGGAGGGGGAAAAATAAGTGCTTTGGAGTGGGAATGAGGTTGCTCTTTCCTGCCGTTGGCTGCCAGAGGGATGCTGGGGGTTGAGAGCTACTGAAAAGCAAAGAGTTTTTCTGGCAGAGGGATGCGAGCCTCCTGGCTACACCCCACTGCAATAAGGATTTGGCACCCAAACAAAGTATTTCTGTGCTGAGGCGCTCTCTCCCAAAGGTCTGTTTGAGGGGAGAAAAATAAAGAGAAGGAGAAGAAAAACAGCCAGCAGAAATCCCTTAGAAAGAGCAACTCCTGGTTAACGCTGCGCTGCAAGCTTTGAAAATCAATGTTGACAATTGCAAGGTGCTGCATAAGAAGAATAATTTGAATTGCAGGCACAGAGCTCCAGATTATTTGCAGACACCTGGGCCATGCTGCCAGCAGTTGGGTGAAAAACCATGTCTCAAAGTGCAGAAGCAGAAATGTCATAGTGTGAGTCACAGGACAGGTGACAGCCCTCAAAATGTTATGGTGACACTGTTAAATAGCATGCCCGAAGCAAGGGTTTCTTGCTCCTATCTTTGGTGAACACCCTCAGAGCAAAGAGCTATGTCTTCTAGGTAGACGCTTCTGGCTTGACCCTATTTAACTCTTTATTTTCCACGGTTTTCTCCAGCTCTGAGCTTTTCCAGCCTGATCACCCCAGTGCTGGTTCAGGGGCACCTGTGGGGATGGCTCGGTGGCAAGGGGCCTGGGTCTGAGCCACCAGAGAAAGGCTGAAGCTCTGCAAGGGCTCAGGCTCCTTCCTACAGGCGATACCTGAGCCACCTCAAGCCATGGACATCCCTTCCCTGTGTCAGCCTTGCCATGTCGTGAAAACCATATCAAAGCATGTGTTGGCATTCAAATGCCATTTATGGCCAAGATAAACTCTTTATGGCCAATTATCTTCCATTTTCTCTCTTGCCCAAAGCTGCTTTTTGAAGTCTCTCTTCTCTTAGGAGCTCAGCTTTATCTTCCACCGCAAGGGCTGCACCAGGGACGAGGCACCCCAGTCTCTGAGGTCTCTTCTCGGGGTTTGGTGAGGTCTGAAGTTATTGCCCCGCTACAGAAAGATGTGATTGGCCCCTGTTAGTTTGGTTTCAGTAGAGGTGTTGACAGCAGAGGCTTCAATGAGCCCATTTGGCTGCAGGAATGTATTTCAATATTTATTTTCCGCATCCATGCAGTAAGGAGGTGGACTTTGCAAATTGAGTTTTTCACTTTGGATCCGTCAGATTATAGGAAAAGGAAAAAAAAATTAGTTTTATAAAAACAGGAGTAAAATGGATATTTGCAAACCTGCTTTTTCAACATTATTTTCAGTTCTCAAGGAACAGTATGCTGGCTTTATCATCCAAATAGACTATGCTGTCTATATGGCTAAATAATGACAACTGTACCCCCATTGTTCATCTCCCAGGAATTTTTAATTTTCACTGAGAAGAAGTTGCTTGCTCTTCAGGGCTAGAATTTCAGAGAACACTGATTTTTCAGCAGAATATTATGAAGTGTTGAAGACTGAGTGGGTTCCACCCGACTAAAGCTGATGTTATTTATATCCTCTGTGTCTGGTACAAGTGATAAATCTGCAAAGACAGTGAGGATCATATCCTGCAGCCCATACTGGTAAGGGCATTCCTTATCCCTAAATTGAAAACTAATGTTTATTTCTCTTTAATTAAATACTCCATTAGCCAAAGACTGTGTTAAAATATTTAATAAGTAATGTAATCAATATACCAACTGTGCCATAACAAAAACGTTTCATATGCAGTAAGTGCCAGGTTTCCTCTCTTTGCTGAATTATGAGTTCTTTGAAATGGATAAGGGGAACGCTGTGGGTGGAGATTATCTGTAAATGCAAAAGTAGTATTGTTTTCTTGACTCTCAGGAGGGCGTTTCTCAGGAGGGCAAGGTGGTATCTTGATAATGCCCGGTATATTAATTGATTCAATTTTTTTATGATACACCACATTTCTCCTAAGCTCTTCCTCTACTTCTCAGGTATGTGTGTATGCATATATATATATGTATAACCTTATAATCAAAATAGGTTAACCATTGGAAACAGTGGATTTTTTGCTCATCTCGGGCTTACTCTTCATGTTGATAATTTTTTTCTTTTATTTCTGTTGGGTCATTCATGTTAGAAGCCAAGGAGAGCACTGGAGAGCATGTTGTTGCAGTGAAAGGTTTCCTCTTGAACAAGCTGTGGGTGAGACGGGTGGATGCTCCCTGCTCCCTTCCTGCATTGCTCACCATGAGAGTGGGCTCCTGCTTCTGCTCCTGCGTGGCCGTGGATGTCCACCCAGGCAGAAGAGGCTTCACATCTCAGAGACACCAGGTCCTTTCCCAAATGTGCCTGAAATGGGAAATGAGGGAGGAGGAGCATGGAAGTAACAAGGCAGAAAAGTTCAGAGAGTTTTTATTCTTCATCGCTGGGGGAACCAGGCTAAAACTGGGTTTTAAAACAGGAATAAATAAACGCTTTATTTCCAGTAAAATAAATATTCTACAGTCACTCCACTCCCTAGCTGGTACCTGGAGGAGCTAAACCAGGAGCATAATATGTCTGATTTAGTGTCCACATGTTCTCAGCAGGTACTTTCTCCCCTCCTGTTATTGCCTTGCATGGTGTCAGTTGTATCAAGGTAATCAAGGTGAATTTTTGCAGCCGCTTGCTTTCCTCAGGAAAAATATTCCTAGTGGCGTGATAAAAAAAGAAAGTCCTTTGTGAAGATAGTCTATCAGTTGGATTAGTTTACATGTGCTTCTAATGCCAAGAACCTCAGACTGCTTAAAAATAATAAAAATGAAATGTCAAGCAAATAAAAGTTAATTAAATGCACAATGAAGGAGGCTTAATTTTAGTCCTAAAAGGAGCCAGAGATTTTGCAGAACACATCTACAAAGGTGTAGCAAAATCCCTGACTGCAAGGTGTAAAACATCCCCCGCTCCCTGACAAATGAGGGTGGCACCTGAAGAGCATCCGCACTCCAGACACCACCAGATGTGCAGGAGATTAGTTGCCAGGGGTTTGGGGAAATGAGAAGGCAGTGAAGTAACACAAAATCTCCGTGATTTGTTGTATATGATTAGTATACTTGAAAATCATGATACTGAAAGAGCTCGAAGTTATTTCAATCCTAATGCAACACGAGATTTAAAGGTCAGCTGCCTGTCCTGTTGAAGCTGATGGAGGCATGTGATTCGCAGGCAGATAGGCTGAGCTCCAGGCTCTTCTCAGCACACTTGTTTCCAGCATTTCGGACATGCTGAGGCAATGAGGAGAGCCAGAAGGCAAGTGAGACAAGGCAACAAAACACTGCACCTGACCAGAGGCTGTGGCGTGGGCAGCCTAGACCTACAGGAGTCTGCTGCAGCATTTTCCTGACTTCGGCACAGCAGTGAGACTTCTCACAGGAACACTCCTTTCCCTTGCTAAGGCTCTAAACAAAGAAAATAAAAGGGTAATAAAATGTTTCTTCACTACTGTCATTAAATCAAGGATACAGGCCATGGGTGTGGGCTCTAGTCCTGCCTTACAGGCAGCCTGCCCAGGGCTGCAGGGTTCCTGTGGGAGCGGGGCTGGGGGCAGATGTGCCATCTGTCTGCAACTGTACCTGACCCTTCAGCAGCACAGACAGGACAGGGAGTGCTTTTTAAGTATGAAAAAACATACAAAAGCTCATAGAGCAAGGACTGCCAAACCAAAACAAAGCAATGGCAAAGGAGAATTAGAGCAGCGAGCGGAGCTCCACTGGTGGTAAGCCTCCTGCCCTGGCCAGCCCCATGGAGCTGCTTAAAGGTCTCCAGCCAGCAGTCTTATGCTTGAGGCTTATTGGTCCATAGCCAAAATAAAGATGCTGGGACGTATTCATAAGCACCCCCAAAACCACTCGTGCTGAGTGTTTTATCTCCAGGTAGCACAAATGCCAGGAAGATAGAGAGGGAGAAGAGGGTTTCACATTTTATTTATGTTAAAGGTGTGGATGCTACGTTTTCTGCTTAATGTTGAAAAGATGTAAGTTAACAAAAGTTATGAGACCCGCTGTATTTAATCTTTGAGTTTACAAGGGTTTCCTCACCCCTGACCTATCACTGTTGTTGTGCATTAAGATTGTGTATGGTGTGTGCTGAATTTCTTAGTGGATGGGACAACACAATTTAAAATCCCAAGGAGTGGAACGTCCAAAATATCAGAGCTTCAGCCTGATGGGCTTCTGTTGGGCTCTTTTCTTTCTTCTTCCTCTGCATCCTGGCTGATTTTTCTTAGCACCATCTAAGAACAATTTACACCAAGTGGTTGATATTTTGTTAAACCCTTTGTGTTTAATCTTTAACAATATAACAGTTTTGTTAATCACTGTAACAGATTAAATTGAATGCTCCCTCTCTGAGCTGACCTAGTTTGGAGGTTAAAATTATGCAGCCTAGATGGAAAAAAAACCCCAACACCCACATCTGGGGGAAAAAAAAGGTGCACTCATCCCATTTGTATTTTTTTGCAATATGAAAGGAAGAGAAAATCAGCATCACCAGGAAAGTAGCCTTCATCTTGACAGGCAACTTTTTTTTGAAATGTAATTATAGGGCCCAGACTAGCGATACGGAAGACCCCTAAGGAAAATCAGCTGTGACTGTGATGCGATCACAGGCGGTGTGGCCTCTGGAAGCAATGCTCTCCAGTCTGTGACTCCCAAGTGTCACCTCTCACTCAGATTTAAAGGGGACAAGGGCTGGCATCAGTGGCAGGCTGGGAAATTGTTTATCCAAAAGCCAGACTTGATGCTGCTGGGTTGCTTCTTCAACCCCCAATCTAAGTGCAAGATGTCAGCATCAAACTGTACAAATCTGCTGATGCTGCCAAAGATACAAAACTGCCTTGGGCATCCTCAGTGTGGGGCGGTGTGGGGTAGGTGCTTTCCTCTTCTCTGCAGAGGAAGGAAGGAGAGATAATGCCTTGCTCCAACTATTTAAGCCCTATGGGCTCCCGCTGGATTGCACGTGGCAACATGCAGAAGGATGCCTGTGAAATGTCCCCTTCTAATGTAGGCAGAGCAGCTTGGCTCTGGCATGATCCGTGGTGGGTCTGTGAGGGTGGTAACGTGCTCCCTGTGGCATGGCTGTAAATCTACGGATAAAGCAGGTTACATCTGACCCATGGTCTGATGTGATGATACTTCTGTTGTTGAAACTTAGCCCTTCTGTGTCCTCAGCACTAGTCTAAGAGGTAAGGGCCCCACAGCCCTGGTCATGGCAGAGTGCTGAAGGTCGGCTGCCCCTGTCTCAGATGGTCGGATGTCTGCATCCTCAGAACACGGGAGAAGGAGCCAGAGTGAAGAAAGGGGATAATAATACAACAATGGTATTTTTTCTATTTTCTTTATCAATATTTACAAAAGAGGCAAATCCTGTTACTCTGCTGACGAGCTTGTAGTGCAGTGCAAAGCAAATTAGGCGAAATGCTGCTGTTAGATGAACAGTGTATTAAATGCATGCAGCCATGAGAGTACAGGTATGTTGCTGGGTACTGGCAGACAGACAGCAAATACAGTGATATATCAAACCTTTTTTTGGTGAAGGAGCTGTGGGATTACCTGTACATCTTTATATGATCACTCTAGATTAAAAAATGGGGAGCACTCTGGGCTTTCCCACCAGAGACCTACTGTACCTGCTATGCTCTCCTCACCGTGACAGTCCTTTCTGTGTCCCCTGACTGCTCACAGCTCCATCTCTCAGCAGGACAGTTTGCAAGGACCTGCATGGAGGTGCCAGTCAGCCCGAGGCATGCAGGAGGTGGCATTGATTTATTAAATGCCTTTCCTAATTGTATGCTATTAGAGGAGTTTTAACCAATCCTGGGAAAGGGCATTTGTTTGGCTGCTGAAGTCATAAAAATTAAGTGACATTTGAATTACCACTTTGCTCCTTTAATTTCTAAAGAGAGGGTCTAGGAACATGTTTGCATTTAGTTTCCCCGCTCGAGATGTGTGTCTTGTCTTGCCTTTCCTGATGCTGTCCCTGGTCCCGGTATCTCCAGTGACTGTGCAAAGCACTGAAGGCTGCCTGCTCCTTTCAGATTTATCAGTGCAATTTGCATATGGTTAATATTTGTGACTCACTGACGTAAAACTTGATTATTATTGGCCTTTATTAACTTATTTTTTTTGGTGAAGGTCATTACATTGTTTTATGGAGGTGTTTAAAATGTGCAAAATTTGATGTAGACACTTTGATTGCATGCATAAAACTTGTAGGAGATACTGTAATAAAGCTTACTGAGCAGCTAGTAAACGTCCTCCTGTTTGGAAGGAACTGGATGTGCTTTGTGTTTTCTGATGAGTGATTCATCAGCTTTAAGGAACAATTTTCCATTAATCCGGGTGTATTTCAATGGCAACTTGCCCCGTGTGTCTCTGTGGGTTAGTAAAGGGACAAGTATGATTTCCTTTGAGTCTGGGTCTGCCCCTGGCCTTGCTGGGAACCTTCCACTACTACCTTTTACCAGTGATAATGCCTTCTGTTATGTACTATATAACTCAAATTTTCTCTTTCAACAAGCAAGCAACCATAAAAAGCAACAAAAATTTAGTACTGAGGAGAACACACTTTTGTTTTATTTGCTGGATGGGTATTATTGTTTAAAAAAGGAAAAAAGGGAGGCTTCTTGTGCTTGTTGGAATAGAACAGAAAAGCACGAAGCAATATAGAGGAAAATTTTTCTGCCAGGTGCAATACATCCATCCAAATAGGCCTTCATGTTTGGCCATGCAACTCCAGTGATCTCTTATGGCTGCTGAGGGTGTAAGATGAGGAAGAATTGGACTGGGCAAGGTTAAGCAGTCATTCAATTCTCCCTTGGTACTGAGCTTGAAAATATCCTGAGTGATCCATAATTTATCTTCCATATATAGAGGTTCCTAGTGACTTATTTCTAGTTTGCGTGTTCTGAACTAGTGTCAGGAATGTATGCTGTGCAATTAAAGCATTTATCAATCACATTTAGTAAATGGAGAATGTCTGATCTGAATTACAGAGAGAAAAATTAGGCAGATTAATGCCTTTTCTCAACTGAAGCAAAAGCAGTGATCAGAGCTGGCTGAATGAACCGCAAAAATGAATTGCCATCATTTCTGCAGACACAAGTGGTTTCTGTTGTGTTTGGGGTCATGTTATTCAATGTCCACAAAGCAGTCAGGCATGTTGGCAAAGCTGGGACATTTCAGAATGTCAGCATGCGTGGTAATTCATGCCAGTCTGCCAATATCCATTTTTTATTGACCTTTATCCTTTCAGAGGAGGAGGAATGGCTTGGTGTGTTCATCCCTCTCCCTGTCAGTGCCTGGCCATTATGGGAGAAACTGATGATGGAGCCGAGGGGTTTAATTCCCAGACCACAGGCTTGCAGCAGAGAAAACTCTCTGTGCTCGCCTCCCAGCCAGGGACCTGTGCCCCAGCGCTCCGGGGGGAGGCACCTCGGTGTGCTCCTGCCCTGGGCACAGGGTAGCAGGAAGGGAGCTGACATGACACTGCTGTATCCAAAATTGTGGGCTCCAACAGGAAGGTGTTTGCTGGGCAAATTGAGCCAGGTGAGGTCCTAGGAACAGGCGTTGCTGGAGGTAGCTGAGATGCCTCCAGCCAGGCAGAGTGTGCCTTACCTTGCATCCGTCTGCCTATGGGAAGGGGCTTTCACACCCCTGAGCCCACCTCCCTGGTGCTCTGCTGCTGGGGAAGGGGCTGAAGACCTGGGGTAGGAGTGGAACACAGGAGGGAGAGTGGGGGTTTCGTATTTAGGAGGTGTAAACTAAAGAACATGAGATCTTGGGGGGCTCAGAAAATGCATTCATAGGACAGTGGGGTGCATGCTGCCTGCTAGTTATCAGCTCCCTGCGGCACATGGGGTGGGAACCAAAATTGGTGGAGAGACCTGAGAGGCCTGGTGTTGATTCAGCTGGGGCTCTGATGCCCACCTGAATGCAACAGGTGTAAATAGATCCATCCAGGAGAGTGAAGGCTGAAATGGGCAGAGCCAGTGGCTTCCCTGCCACAGTGACAGCGTTCAACCACGGCCCCAAATTTGTATCGCTTCTTGGGAGTGATGCAGAGAGCAAAGGACCAGCCAAGCTGATCCACTTGGCCATCATCTTCTTTTTATTCCTGAAGGAGCTCACTGCACTAAAGCAAAAGCCTGCCCAGGGCTGAGCAGGCAAGCGGCTCCCTGCCAGCCACCCACCCATGCCCTGGCAGGCAGCAGCCCCGGCAGGCTATTCCTCCCGGGGAGATGCTGCTCCTTGTGCCAAGTTGGGTACGTACTTTTGAGCAAGTAAGTTACCCACTGAGAACACAGAACTGCAGAGCTAATCTCTGCTCTTAATTTGCCATTAAAGTTTATTTTCAGCAATTTATTCATAAAATCCATAGTGCAGCTGTTCCACGTAAATCTCTTCCTTCTTGCAAATTTTTCTTCAGCAAGAGGCAGTTTCTCCCTTTCTTGTTTTTTGATGCAGAGAGGTGTACATGAGACAGGAGTCTGACGAGTCCTTGGGGCAGGGAGGGAGTGTATGGAGGTGGTTTTTACCCCGCAGGAATTTGGAGAGGAGGTAAGGAAGGGAAATCCATCACCAGAGGCATTTCTACTCCCATGCCAGGCCAGTTCAGGGGCGTCTGCGAAGCACAGATACACCAGCTTGCTCTGAGGTTTGGGGAGAGAGGACTCGGTCTGAACTATCCTACCAGGCTCATCACTAATAGCTGTAAAGGCCATGCATGAACTGTCTCATCTCCTTCTCTAATGAGAAGAGGAGATGAATGCTGAATGTTTCTTTAAAATCAGATCAGTGCTGTATTGGTCACTGGGCAAGAGGGCTGCCTTCTTGGGTAACACTGTAAAGTTAGGAATTTACTTTTAATTTTTAAAATTGCCCTTTGTGCAGCTAAAAAATCACCCACTCCCAGGCATCATGGAAACATTCTTCAGTAGAGCTGTGTAGCTCCTGCTTCCAGCGGGACGTGTTCCCTGTCTGGAGGGGATATTTTCTAAGTAAGCCTTGTTTCTATCCATTTCAAAGCTCTGACAAAGACACAGCACAATGCTGTAATACAAGGATCAGGATTGCATTACCTGCTCAACATCCCTCTAAGATACAGAGGTCGATATCACAAGCCTTAGCTGCCAACATAGATTAGGGACCAGCTAACGGGAGGTATTTGCCAGCCCTCACACCTGTGAGGGGTGCACACACTCCTGTGCAGGGACCGTGGGGCTCGGTTTCATGTCACGCCACTGGTCTGGGAGAGCTTCACGGTGTCACCAGCACAAAGTTAGTTATTTCTAGCGGTGACCAATTCAGGAGCATTTAAAGCAGAGATCCTCACTGATATTAATGGAAAGGGTTGTCAGGTGATAGTGTGATACAGCCTATGGGTTAGGAGGGGTTTTGAATCTTTATGATGAATTTCTGGTGAGCAGTTTTCTAGCTCTGGTGCAAATGCTTTCCTGGGAATACCATGATGTTTCAATAGCTCACTGATGTTGTAGACTTGAAAGCAAGTTTTATTAAAGGGGTGACATAAATTAGCCACTATTATTAAATTTCATTATTTAATATCTGTATCAAAAATAATCAAAAATTTTTATATGAATAATATTTATTATGAATTTTAAAGTTTTCTGGAATTAGCTGTTGTGGAATATTGTTAACTAGTACTTGAATTAACTATTAATACAAAACAAACTGATGCCTTTGACTAACACAAGCCCAATTTGTAATGCAAAGTCTCTTTGTCCAGGTACTTTTACGCATATGGTTTGCAATTGCTGTCCCCTTTCTCAGTCCAGTTTCTCAGAAATATGTCTGCACTACTGTGATCTTTTTCAGAAAGTAATTTATTTTCCTGGCCAGTTCTATTTTCCCTTGTTAAGAGGCTCTGAAATAGTCCAAAGCAGAAGAATGGGCATTCAGTCAAAGCAGGAAATGTCAAACGTGTAAGCTGCTAAATGTTGCATATCTCAAGATGGAGAGTTTAACACAGACAAGAACTGGAAAATACATACAACATCATTTTTCCTAGAAATTTAAGACTGAACTCTTCTGACCCGTCCATCCTGTGTGCCATACTAATAGATGTAGCACGATATGGGCAGTACTGAAACTGGATGGGGAATATATATCTTATTAGAAAATGTATCTTGTTAGAAATCAGTTTATCCATTAGACTTTTTTTTTTTTTTTGAATCATGTTTTCTCCAGCATTCAATTTACATTTACCCCATTCAATAGCCTCAAATCCGTGAGGTGTTTCAAAGGGGATATTTTCTTGTTCATTAAATCCCGTTGGATTCTAAGATGGAGTGCCCCTGTGACATTCAGCCAGAAACATGTTGCAGTGCAATTTGGAGACTAGACAGGCAGGACTGGGACTGGGAGCCATGTACAGCCAACAACGATAAATTAGGATTAGTGCGGAAAACTGCACCTGAGAAAATGTCAGGTCTGTGGGTTCAGTCTCCTTGTAGGACTGGAACTCTCAAAAGGTCCTTGGATGGGAACAGGAAGATGGGTTTTGATTTCTCCTGCTTCCTTTGGCTGGGAAAACACTGCACAGTTCCATTTCTTTTAATTTGTTTGTTTGTTTGTTTTTGTTGCTCTGAAGGAGATGCAAAAAGAAAAGAGGAGAGAAAGAGAAGCAGATAAAAATGTAGTGGGGCAAGGTAGTGCCTTGAAAAGAGCAATCATAAAGGACATCACAAATGGAGGAAGGATTAAGTTAGGAGGATGTCATGCTAAAGAGAAGGAAAAAGTGGATACTAGAGCAGGAAAATGTCAGTGCAGGAAGGCAGAGATGTGGCCAATGTTTTGGGAGGAAGCCCTGGCTTCACCTAAGTCTATGGGGATTTTTCTGTTGAATTTAATGGACCCAATATTTCTGCCTTTAAACTTGTGGTACCATGTTTTGAATCATGAGCAAGATGCTTTTTTGTCATTTAAGCATAACTTGCTGAAATAGTCTGTAGTGCATTTCTACCTGCCCTTCAGTACAGAGGTTTTATCTTTGTGTCTGGACCACCCGCTGTTAGTTTCCCATGCTCTAAGCAGACTTCATTAACACCCATATAGGCCTGCGTGAATACCTACAGGAAGGGGAAAGCTGACCTGCCTATTACCATCTGGCTCTGTGTTTGATATGGAGCTGAGAAGTGTGGTTGGTAAGCATAACCTGGGATAACAGCGCTCCGAGTCTTTTCTTGTCTTACATTTGTTCCAAAGATGAGAAAAAACCAACAGATGTCAATTTTGTTAAAGTTAATGAAAAAAACATGGTTCAGGTACAGTTATATGGAATACGTCTCTGATTGTTAGTCAGATAAAATGAATTCTTTAATTAGAGGCTGTAAAAGAACTTAAGAGAAGCCTAAAAAAGACAGGAAGTCCAATTTGAGTCATTGCAAATGAAAGACACTTCAAAAAGTTTAAAAAATGTTGCATTGTTCCTGTAGCTTTAGTTACATTATATATCAGTATTTTTGATTCATCTTGTTATTCTGAAGCAGAGCGCTCACGGGGCTAGAAGGCTGTAAGTATGGAGAGATCAGCTGGGGAAAAACGGGGCTCTCCAGGGTATTTGTAGGAAGGTGGATTTCTCAGACATCGAGGCTGTGGTGGAGAATTAGTTTTTCTGAAAAAGATTTAATCTATAGGTTGCACTGGCATTGCAGAGCTTTTGTTGTCTTGGCTTGTGTCCCTGGTGAGGAGCACACCCTGGAGCAGTGACCCGTGCCGAAAGCGGTGGACTTCGGGGTGGACTGGAACAGCTTGTGTTGGGTGGTCTCATCTGGATGACCCCAGAAAGACCAGAGTTGATACTACACCTGATGCTGAGGTTTCCCTTATGGCTGCTTTTTGATCTCCTACATGCCATTCCTATTTCTGACGATATTGGGTCCCTGGTCATGCTGCCAGATCCGCAAACAGGGTTACCAAGATTAACAAAGCACGGCAAATTAAATTTTCCTGCAAGAGCACAGGCAGTATGAGCAAAATCCCCTCTGTACTTTCAGAAATCCCTGTGAACCTGCAGCCCTGATGTTGTACCCAGCTGGCACCCAGCCTGGCAGACACGCTGGGATCCCTGGTTCATCTGAAGATGCTGCAAGCACCTTATGTAATATGATGTCTGGAGGCCTATTTTCTTTGGAAAACACCCATTTCCTTAAAAACAGTATTTTCCCGTTAATTGCAAATATCCTTGGGCAGGCAGTTGTACAAGGTCTGGGAGAACTGCATTATCAACCCACTACATCTTAGACCAGGGGTTTGTGGGGAAAGTCCAGCAACTAAATATTGGTTGCTTTGGGTTGCTCTGGGAAGACTTTGTGGGTTTTGTGAAAACATCTCCTGAAAGTGTTTTTGTTTCATCCTTATGAGGAACGGGAAATCTTTGAAATCTCAGAAGATGCTCAGATTCAATGGTACCCCACAGAGGGTATAGCAGCAACCCCGTAGGATCTTATCCAACAGCATAGCGAGAATACACCTTCTCCTTAGGCGAGTGGAGTCGTTCCTAAGCTGTCCTTTTCTGTAAGTCCAAGCAAAGCTGAATTTCTCCAGGTAAAATAAGTCATTTCCTCTTGACACAAGTTCATCCTGATGTAAGGGCTAATTGGTAGCTTGCAGGGCACTAGTGTTTTCCAGGCTGTTAGTTTTGCTCGAAGCGCAAATTTACTCAGTGATGAGAATATTTTGACAACTCTGCCTATCTGTGCTCAGGAACTGCAGTTTGGTGTGAATTTTCTGGGTGCGTTGACCCAGTTTTAAAGCCTAAAATGAGCATGCTCTAGATTAATATGGGAATACTGTAGCTGGCAAAATAAAACAAAGAAAGGGGGTAAATAAGCAGAAGTACCGTATGTTCTGCACAAGAACTTTCAGGAGAGGTTTTGCTTAGCTGACAGCGGCGTGGTTTTTTTTCCTTACACTTTCTCCGGGAGGTAGTTGCTAAAAAATTATGTGATTCAGCTAGCAGAAACGTGTCATTCTGACCCACTTTTGTGTCCCCATGACCACATCTCATCAGTAAGTCCCTGCCTAGCTGTAAACACACAGAAATTAACATGTGAAATCAAACAAAATTAGTTTTGAAGAGAAAGCACATGTTGCTGCATTATTCTTTTGCCTTCCTGGATCTAATAAATGTCTCATTTAGAATTCTCCCTCATTCGTATTTGTGGGGTTTATTTTTACCTGCTTCTCAAAGCTTATTTTTAGGCAAGGCATGGCTCATTCTTTAGGAATAAAGAAATCCTTTCTGTTTTTATGTGCCGTTGTGTGAGCAGAGCTGGGAAGATTGTGCTTGTTTTCTTTAGATGATATGACAAATTAGCTTCTTCCAAAATATTATGCTCCGGGGACTATGATCGCAGGAAGCATGAGAGAACATTAGAATACATTACCAGAGCTCTGTGCAGTACATACATGTATGTCTGTTGTGTACAGAGCAAGGTTTTAAGTAGAAATGGTCAAATCATTTTTCTGCAAACTCTCCTAATGCTGTCTTTGTGCTGTCCAGAGAGTCAGAAAAAAAAAATCTGTGTGCTGCAGGACAGTTGATTTTGGTGCACGTTTTGGATGTGGGAAAGCATTTATACTGATTATACACAAAAATAGAAAAGATCATCTGTGCTCCTATCTTTTTATTTTTGTGATGCAGAATCTGACTATAAATAAAAGTGCAATTGTTTAACAGAGAAGTATTATCACATCGCTTTGCCATTTCTCTCCTAGGTAAAATGAGCTGGGTTGCTAAGCCACCAAAATGCAGCTGAAAGGATAACAGTGATGAGCCCAGCTTTGTACCTTGTGCTCCCATGGAGCAGCTCCTTGGCCTTTGTTCTCACTGCCTTTTGTCTCTTCTCATCGAGAACACAAATAATGGTATTGCCATTAAATGTGAATTCACCTTGGCCACTTTTTATTCCAGTAGCTGGTGGGAAGGTGACATGGATACCTGCTCACAGTTCCTCCCCAGAGGCTTTTGGACTGGGACAGAACAAGGAATAATAACCAGGTGGCCCCACTGTATGAAGGCAACTGATTACTGGTTGAAGCAGGTTAATTATGATGCTGAACACAGCTCGGGATGTTAACACCTTGACAACTAGTTGAATTTTAAAATAAAACCTCATCCACAGTATGTTCTGTATGCAAAGGAACTGTGCTATTTGCATTTGCTCAAGCCAAAATATCAAATTTAGATCAGAATTCCCTTACACTGAGATAATAAGTGTGGGATTTCACATCTGGCCTTTCAGGCTGGGTTTGTTTTGATAAGGCACCAGCAGCAATTTCACTTTTTGAATAAAGCCATCAGAAATTGCTTACCAGGGTTTTGCAGTGTGATGAATAGCTTCTTACGACTTCTAACTTTGGCTTGATGGGTTTCCTGTTCATCCCGTTAGCTTTCATAATGGAGGGGAGAGTCTAAGATGACAAAAACAGCAAGGAAAAAAAACCACATTGTGTTGGCAACTGCAAGCTGTGTGAGCATTCAGTCCTCCCCAAATGTGGGTGTCTGCGGAGTTACTGCAGAGAACGGCAATGTTCATAAGCAGATTACTGAGTCATGAGCATGTTTTGAATGTGATTACAAGCAGAGAGACAGAATTAGTCTTTGATTTCCATAAAAAATTAATGAGGGAGACAGACAGGGACAGACAAATTGAAGAGTTCACTTGGTTAATTTTCTAGCCAGCAGCTATTGTAAATGTTCCTCTGACTTAGCAAAGAAAGATACTAAATCTATATTAGTTATGTTGGCCAAGAAAAACTATTAGTGTGCTAGAAGTTTACCTGGGGGGCAAACTGTCAGCAAATTAAGAAAGCAATAACGTGCTTATTTTGGGACATTTTGATGCATCTTCCACAAGTGGAGTAAATTATGTTTAGCTGCTGCGCTCCTGTGCGGCAGCTTTGCTGCCGTATGAGCACCCGGGGACTGATGCCCTCTCTTCAAAGTAGAGTCCAGTTGTGTTTTAAAAGGATATTATTTAAGTTATGTCCTGTTACAGATGGGATGAGATGGGATGAGACCATCATTAATGCTACAGATGCACCAAGTGCAACAGTTCTAGGTTATAATTTAATTTCCTTTATTAATAGCTGCAGGGCAGCTTATAATTGAAATAATACTGCCCTAGCAGTGGGTCTTGGAAGCAGGGTAGTGCTGTTCACACCCCTTTAAATGGATTCTGTTTTGAATCCACCAAGGCCTAGTTCCTGATTTTAACCAATATTTAACGACACCTTGCAACAGCCATGCTCCCTCAGCTTTCGCTCATGGCAGCCAGAATGCTGCCATTTAGCAGATATATCTACCGTTCCAGACCATTTGTGAGGAGCAGAGAGTTCTGATGCTGCCATGTACCAAATGGAGTTAGCTGTAATCTGCACAAAATGTCAATGAACGTTTTTGCAGAGGTTCCTTATCCAGATCTAATGTCCTGTATTTAGGCTATTTACAGATGTTTATATGATGAGATGATGAGTTCAGTCCCTATTTAAGTGCAACTCACAACGGAACAGTGGAAGCTAAGCTTTAAAAGGAATAATTACCCTCACTATAGAAGATGCTGTTCCCATGTGAAATGGCTATGAAAGTTGTATTTTTTAACTGCTTTCAACTTTTTTTTTTTTAAATCTTGCAAAATGCTGACTTTTCAGTGGGAGGCATTAAAACTGTTGTAAAGCTTATGATGGAAATGGGCATGTCTGGCTGGATGTATCCAACAGATACTCTATCTGTATAATAACATTAACAAAGATTCAGCTTTAGGATGGAAATATATAATGAGGATATTAATATAGTCTAACATCAGTGTAATTTAGAAAAACTCATGTCTGCTGCATGTTGGGGAGAATAGCCTGCTGTAGTAAACAAGGTACTATTTCTTTAGACATGTTACAGAATTATTGGCAGTTAAGTCACATATTTAGTTTCTGCTTTTATATTCTCTGTTATGATAGTGTCTGCATCAGCATCTTTGTGCTACAGAAGTGCTATAAATAATTCATGTCTTTATTTCAATAACTGTGGATTTATTTCCAATTGGCATGGAAAAGGTCTTTATTTTCTGTATCATTGTGCACAGTTGTCGTACTAGCCTCTTATTTCAAAATGTTTGTGATTCACTCAGAACACATCAGTAAATCAAATTACCAAACCTTAGCCTGAAATTTAATTAGATGATCAACAATCATAGTTCTGTACTTTCCTAATACTAAGTATCTTATTGCAGACAGTTTACAAGGCATTGTCTCTGCACCTGAATCCGTTATTCTTGAAACACCACGGCAAAACATTAAAAAATCCTGTTGATTGCCCTCTGTTGAACAAGTGGTCCTTGAGAATCATTCTAGATGAGTTAGTGATGTGTAATTCAGCAAAGCAGCAAGGAACGTGACTGTCCTAATGGCTTTCCTGGCTCTGCAACCCTTGCTCTCATAGGGTTGGCCAGCCTATGGCCATAGGGTCCCTCGTGGTGAGGAGCAGTGGGTTATGGATCTACTTCTGGTTTGCTATGAAAACTAAGCCAATACAGCCTTCAAAACTATGCTGTTCCTCTGTTCCTAGGGGAATGTCCCAAACACCTTCCGTCAGATTAGGATGGGGCTGCTGTTCCATCATGGCTGCGCCAAGCTGGACCACTCATCCCTGTTCTCCAGGGGGTTCTTATATCTCACCTGTCAAGCATTCAGACAGGTGGAATAAACCAGCCTATCTCACTTGGACAAATACAGAGTAAAAGAGTGTCTTCTGGTTGACCTTGAGAAAATCTGGAACTCAGCAGTACTCAAGGCATCCTGTAAAGAACCACATAAAAATAATTTCCAAGGTCAGCAGACATGGCTTGGGTAGAGAAAGAGTTCACTTAGTTATGTGAGAAATAAAATGGGTAAATTAAAGCAATCAAGTGTGGGAGGCAGCCCCTTCCACACACAGCACTTCACAGCCGGAATATGGACTGCTTATATTCATGTTATTTATTGCTGAGTTAGAAAGATGGATATGTACGTGGGTTAGGAGTTTTCAGAGGATAAAAAAAAAAAAATCTACAAAGACATGTAGGATGGGCTAGAGCAGAACAGAACCACAGGCAGGAAAAGGCAGCTTAGCCCAGAGAAATATAAAGCAATACAAATACTTGGCCAAAAATGCAGGAGGAACTTGTGTCTTGAATTCGTATTTCAAAGCCTAAAAAGAGCCCAAGAAAAAGTGGAAACCCTGCTAACCAACCTGTGAAGAAGCAAATGTTCTTTCAGCATACCTAGTTTTCTTGTTTCCAGGGGAAAAAACACCACAGTGTCTAGGTTTCTCCCCAACATTCTCTTCAGATTTTATGTTCATGGCAAAGTGTTGCACTATTTTCTCTATAGGTCATTCCAGAATTTTTCTTTAAGGCTTTCTTTGTGAGTATTAGACCTTTCCTCCATCAGCTAGAGGCACCACCAGGCCCTTAGAGCTTCACTTCTTTCTTGTTTCTGTTATTTTAACAGTTCCCTGTGTGTGGAGAAGCACAGAAAGGAGCTCAGAGGTGGTGACTTCTATGCAAGCTATATAAACGTGAGTAGCAGCTGCACATGACCATATTTTATATAAATTTGTGTTGCTAGTTGGAACTGAGTTTGTGATTGTGAAGTTTTTGCCTTTCTCAAAGATGGGGAGGTTTCAGAGCCTGCAGAAGCACCATCTCACCGACTGTGCTGCTCACAGGAATGATGTGAATCCCATTCGTGTGGTGTGATCCAGTCTGTGCTGCCTGGGAGAGATACAGATGCTGCAATTCAGTACCAAAGCTCTGGCTGGACATACCTTTCCAGGTAAACCACATCTTGAACTAATAAGGAAAATAGTCTTTGCGAATGTTATATCGTCCTTACCTTGTGTCTAAGTTGTTATCTATCTTAGACAGGATCCTGCTAACATGCATGGACTTTGGACATGTATGCATAAAATAGATTGGGTGCTTAGGCAGAGATTGTCTGAAACTATCAGACTGTAGAGATGGATTTTAATCAGTGGGCTAAGCCCAGAACTGGATTTGGGGTCTTTGGAACATGGACATGAGTCTGGCTTTTGAAATGCTTTTAATAGATAAGGGTACTTCTGACAAGGTTTCTCTCTGGTGGAATTACTCCCATCCAGATCTCAAGCCCTAACTCACTGGTATGTGAAAGAGTAAAGCTTGAATCTTACTCAGAGTGAACCTGGAAACCTGCCAGGAGCAGTGTGTTGGAGGGAGCCGTTCCTCCAAGGTGACTTTGCGATCATCCCTCCAGCTGGTGTGGACCCTGAAGTGAAAGAAAGTAGGTATGGAAACAGGGAGGTGGTGTCTTTCAGTATAAGGCTTCAACCCCTAGATTTAATGATTTATCATGTACAATCTGTCTGCTTCTCTTCTCCTCTCTTCTATAGAGATAGTATAACTTCTCTTCCTCTGCTAAAATCCTTAACCTAAAATATGTCAAATGGTCTAAGCCTCAATTATATATGCCATCAACCTTTCTTATTTAGAAAAGAATACCAGTGTCCCTTGTTTGTCTAACAAAGGTTAAGTTTAACCTTCAGGGCACAGTGCAAAGAACATCTGTTTATTCAGATTTCCAGCCTGGGGCTGAGAAGCACAGTTTGTATTTGGGACCTCTAGCTGACATTTGTTAGCTTGGTTTGCACACATTTTAATGTGGTTTCTTGTACCCAAAGGCACTTGTTTAGAGTATAATATGATAGGATATAAATATATGCATATGGCCAAATTATTATTCCTCCAACTTATTCCTGCTCGCATGT
>NW_010271583.1:75037-98068 GCF_000690775.1 Eurypyga helias
TTGGAGATCTTGGCATCCTCAGAGGTCACCAAGAGATGTGGAGCTGGACACACTGGATTTCAGCAGCATATAATGCAGACAAAGAGGTGAAAAACAGTAAACCTGGCTGGTTGGAGCCTTTTGTCATTGCAGGGAGCAGCCACTGCTGGGGAGCAATGGACAGTGTCCTGTGTGCCTGAGCATGAAGGAGCTCCAAGAGCTGTAACTCTCTGCAAATGGGGGCTGTCAGCAGGCCCAAACCTCTTCTGCCTGGGTGGTGAGTTGGCCAGATTTGTACCCTATGTCCATGCCAAATGTAACTGCAGCAGCATCATGTCATACACTGAGTGCTTTGGACAGAGGACATCGCTACCACATGTGCACAGGCTGCATCCCTGCTTGAGGGGACACCTGTCCCCAGCAAAGTGGTCAAGTCCTTGGTCACTCCATGGGGTCTCTCAGTCCCATCCTTGCTGTGTGCCGTTCCTTATTTGCCAACACAATGCTGCATGAAGTCTGCAACAAAATATCTGTTTCCAAGAAAAGCCTGTTCTCAGTAGAAATCATTCTAAAAATTATTTGGAACATTTTTATTGTTGTTATGATTGTATAGAGCTTCTCTTAATGACATCTAAATACGGGCCCAAACTTGAGCTGATGGTATCTCATTAAAGCCAAAGGAATAAAAATTCAAATGTGCATCTTCCTCTAAGTGTTTATCTAACAGCAGGAACCTATTATCTTGTGTGACAATGTTATCTGCCAGTGACTGTGTATCTATACCAAATTGAAGACGGATACATTTAAACATAGAGGATTCTGAGTGTTTCTGATGATCAAGATAACCAACAACCTGCTTAAAGGATCAGTGTAGTTTACTTAATGAAGTCAAATATTCAAACATGCTTCTTCATTGTTAGGATTATTGCAATACAGAAGCAAAATGGGGGCTTCTTAATGCCAGGTGCTGTATGTAGATGGCTTAGATAGAATTGGATGTGTGTGTATATATCTATGCACGGAAATGTACCCAGCTTATTCCCTCTCCATTGAAGCACTTCACTTTTCTGCAGTGGCCCTCCCCAAAGATGAAAAGAAGCTATTACTGTGTCCGTTTTCAGGTGTTTTCCTTCAGAAAACATTTAAATGTCAAACTAAGTTCTGGTTGTTTGCAGGACTGGTCCCATCAACTCAGGCAACCCCTGCCCCCTGTATGCTGCAAAGTGGGAGATGCACCCACACCCCTCACCTGCTGCTTGCATTGCCCTGCACCCTCTCCCAAAGGAGCTTCCCTGGCAGCACAGGGACTCTCGTCACTTTTGGTCAGGCCCCAAGGGACTGTTCTCGTGTTCTCCACTTCCTTGTAGGCAAATAACTATTTCCATCCCTGAAATCGGAGCAAAATCATTATCTTCTTCTACAGCATCACTCTAGGAAGAATCTAAAAACTGGGAAAGTCTCTTATATCTTCTTATGATAGAGCCACCTCATAGCACCTCAAACCATTTGCAAGGATGCCTCAAATTTCCACACTAACATGCTGTAGGAAAAGTCATCTGGATCGTGTTTCTGGTTTTTAAGGGACATTTGATCCTTGTAGATATTTCTCTTGAAGCAGTAAATGAATACATCTTGCAAGACATGCTCTGAGCCTTTCACTGCAACTGTCAAAAGCTGCTGTGCCTCTTGCCTGCAGCATGAGAGAGGCTCCAGCACCCCAACCCAGCCGGCTGGGGAGCAGGGCTGGACCCAGGCTCCGAGCACACACGCTGCTTCTCAGCTTGTGCCGTCGCTTGTCACCTTGGCTGGTCCGTGCAGTTTGCACTGAACTGTCCTGGGCTGTGTTTGACGGGAGCTGCCACAGTTGTTCATAAGCAAAGTGTACTGGAAATCTCACAGGCATCTCAATCCTGTAGGTTTTGCCCCCTTTTCCTGAAAAAGTATTGTGATCTGTTGCTATTATTGCCAGTCTGAAAGCAGACAGTGCACCTCGGTTGGGCTGCATTGTTTAAATGCATGTTAAAAGGGGTGGTTTCTGTGGCTGGTTGGTGATCCACAGCTGAGCTTCTGGACCCATCATGCCGAGCTCCATTTAAGAGACCCCACTGACTTCAACCTGCCTTACTTCTGGTGAATATGTCCTCCTTGGAAAGAAAGCAGTTTTCCATTCTAACCTGTGGGATTACTGAAAAATTTTCCCTTTAAGAAGGTCTTGTGCTTTCTTGGTCACAGGCAAGCAAAAGCAAAACCATTCTTTCATGGTCAGGTATGTAAGCATGTAAAATTATCACCTCCAGGGATGGAGTGTTTGTGTCCCTGTATAGGTTCTGAATAAAACCCACATTATTGCTTGCAAACCACACACCCACTTGAAGATGATCATCTGCAGTGGAGCACTAAATGCTTAGGAAAAAAACCCAAACTCTCCAGAGAGGAACAGAGTGGAAATATTCATCCCAGCTGAAAGGGCCAGGAAGGATCCCCACAGAGGCTGTTTGACTGCCTTTTTGTGTTTGACCCTGCAGGAGGAATCTACAGCTAAATACCTCCTCTGAGGTGGGTACTCTGCTGCAGGAAGGGAGCTGGCTCCAGTTCTGGATGCAGCTCCAAACTGCATGGCAGAACATGACCCTTCAGAGCCACAGCTACCTTAGCGATCCAGGGCATGGGACCTGGCACTGCCCTGCTAGGACAGTCCCTGGGGAAGTTGTGTCCCCTCTCTGCTGCTATTTCCCATTCCTTAGTGATGCTCAGGGCGTGGGTCAGGGGCACTGCCTTTGCTCTCTATTACAGCTCACAGGGATCTCTGCTTTCCAGGGCAGAAAATCTGCCTTCTTGGTCTTCCATCTCACATCACGCTGCTTTGTGTGAGAGTTTCAAAACTGCACAGCTGAGCCAACATACTCACTCGGGCAGCATGTTAGTGTTACATACAGTAAGTCGATGGACCGCTGCCTTCAGGGTCCCATGGCCCTTGAGGTGCATTTCATTGACTCTGTATACATTTCAGTATCACTCAATAGGGTGAAAGCTTATCATCATTAATTATGAAGGTTTATGTTGGCAACCACTTAGTTCCTATGGTTACATCTCTAAGAAATTGTGAAATAGACACTTCAAGGCTTTGGGCAGAGAAACAAATTGACTGTTACAGAATTCATGAATGATAATAAGTCATTTACTTATAATGCTAATAAATAATTGGTGTAAAATCATCTAGTGCAGCCTTAGAAAGGCACAGGGTATTTAAAGGTCAGTGTGGCTCTTAACTGTCCATTAAAACCCTTATATTGCAGTAATGCATCCCAGACAGCAATTACAGTGTTTCAGAGTATTCACTTAGTGAATCCATAATCTGGTCCATTCTGTAGGGCTGCCCTGTTTGTCTTCCCCTTGGCACCACATCATGCTTTCTAGCCTGTGCTAAAACAGTGTTAGAAACCCACGTTTCTGGTCACATTAAAGCTGTGCCATGGGAATAATATACACAGTCTTATTGTCTCATGCATCCCTTTGTCCAGACCATAGCAGGATCCTGAAAGAAATGGTGCTCTGTGGCAGATCAATACCCTGCGATTTGTCTGTAAGATCACCCCTGTTACCCCACCCCATCGGGGGACCTGAATCCTTCTGGTCTTTGAGTTATTTTCCCGTCTATTGGTCTCATTATCCCTATCTTACTTTTTTCAGTGTTACTGAGTCCTGGAGCATCTGCTTTGTGTTGCTGCTTTTCCAACTTCCTTTTCCTCATATTTGCTTCTGGCTTGCATGCTTTTCCTTTTGTTACCTGTCCTCTGCTTGTCTTATGTGCAAGCAGGCACGTACCAGCCTTTGCACTATTTTAGGAATGATCTACCATGTCCTGTCCTATTTGTCTTGTCAGCACATGTAACAGTTCAATTTTTGTACTTGCTTTGCCTGCAATAAAATTTTGATTCCTTCTCTCCAGCTTCTTTTTCTACCTTCTCCCTTGAGAGCTGGCTTGCCACAGCGAGCCCTGGGTGGGGGAACATCATCCATTTCTGTAACTGTACTTTCACCTTTGCAGTACTGCTACTCGGATATCCTCACATTTTGCTTCTGTCCATCAGCAATGTGTACAAAACACAGGCCTTCCCGAGCTGCCCATAGCAATGCCCAGGGGCTGCAGTTAGTTTAGAGCTTACCGCTATGTTGAATTGACTTTAAATTATTCCTTCATGATTTCAGGCATGGGATGAATCAAGATGAATCACACAGTGATGGAGGTAATTCCTCCCATCAGCTGAAAAATGAATCAGTTGCTATTTTTCTCACAGTAAAGATGCCATATTGTATGTGGGACTAAATAATGTTCCCTGCTAAAAGCAGGAGGCTGAATAAAGTGGTCAGTTTGTTACCAGCTTGCAGACTAACACGCAGTATGCATTTCAGCAATGCAGTCTTCAGTGTAAGCAAATGGTGTTCCATAATTTGGAGGAGGAATTTTGGCTCCAAATCAGGAGCTGCCTGAGAACATCATCGTCTAGAAATGTATGAACAAGCTGTTTCTTCAGATGGGAAAACTCAAATTGCCTAAATTGCCTGTAGGTCCTGAAAGCAAACCCAGGACTCCGTTCTGCAGTACGTGTCTGAAGGTAGGTGTTGCTATGCGTTGGTGATGCAGGATATTAAAAAAAAAAAGGAAAAGCAGAGACTGACATTCCTTCAAAAACCTTCATAGAAATATGATGCTACCTGTAGTCGTCTTAACCGTGTTTGAAGCCCGTGTGCTGTATATTTAATGCATTAGCTGTAATTCAACATTAGTGTTGGGGAAAAAACTTACTTCTTTTTGTCCCTGGGCCAAAACCAAGATGTGGACTCTCTCGAGATAAGGATGTAAAGCCCAGAGATGCTCTGGGCAGCTGGTTGCTTGTTTTCTGTCACTTCAAATTAGCAGGCTGTGATATGGAGGGAGGGGAGGTACCAAGGCATTGCAGAGACGTTGTGCTGTTGGGAGCATGGGGCAGCAGGAGGATAACCTTGGAGTTAAGCCAGGGAATGGAGCATCAGCACAGGCTGAGGAGCACTCCACCCAGCAGACTAACCCCTGGATCTCCTATAGCCACCCATAAATTTTCTGTGTTGCTGCTCTGCCACTTGTGAAACTGCAGCTGGCAGACTGCATGTGCTTCAGGAGAGCTCCCTTGGCTGGGAGGAGCTTGCATGGTAATGCTGGGGGGCTTCAGCAGCTCCTTGGCTAGATGGAGGAGGAAAATTGAGGAGAAGGAGATGGGATGAGTCCCAAGGCTGTTTGGCTAAAGAGACCAACCGCTTCCATCTCTGCTGCACAAGCCGCCTTCTCTGGGTACAAAATAGCTACTTTTGCTTTTGCCTTAACCCTTTTGAGAAACACCCTCACCTCCTTCTAGGTTTAAGGCTGAAATATCTGCAACACAAACAGGAGCTTGTGCCCTTTATTCATCGTGTCACTTCCAGCGTTAGCTAAATAAAGAAAATCTTTGCTTCACTTAAATTTAAAATGGCACCAAATCATGATTCAAACTTGCAGTGACATTTATCCAGTTAGCTGATGTTTGCTATAGGTTGAAGGGACTCATAAATACAGTTGTCTTCATGTCTTAGGCAGATTTCTCAGTGTTCTTTGACAGTTATTAAGTGCATTAATTCTCCTGATGCTAATTTCTGTGTAGTACTGATGAAAAATGCATTTTTCCCAGGGAGTTGGCACTTGGCAGAGATCTCGATGGCAATAAATTAAAGTACGAACTAAGTTTCTGTTGCCATGGTTTTCTTCTCCACTGATACAAACAGTATCTTCACTTCAGCAAGGGTAGAGAAGCAAAACCACAGGCCTGATCACCTCGATGCACGAAATACTCTCCTCTCCTGGCTCTCTCTTGAGGTTTACTCTGCTGGTGTTCTTGCTCTTTGCTAGTCCCTGTACAAACAAATTATTCTTATGCAGTCCCGCTGCACGCCCAGACCTGGGAGTATTCTGGGCCCCTGAGAAGCAAGAAGAAGAAAACGGATGTTGCTGAAGATCGTGCTCACTCATCGGAGAGCCTCCCAACGCCTTTTGGCTTGCCTGTCTCCCTGCTGTCACCCTGCTGCAAGGCAAACCGTGCCAGCACTGCTTCCCTCTTCTTCACCCCCGAGGTGAGGAGGCGAAAAGCAAAGCAGATGAACTCAAAAAATAAAGGGACTTGTTTAGCATTTGGTGCCCTCACATAATATTTAAGTTTCCTCAGGCTTCCTAGAGGCTTTTGAGGGAGTGCACAGAAAATTCAATGGATCGACCGAGCTGTGCCTTGCAGCAAAGGGTTAGCTAACGGGCCCCATTCTGCAGAAACACCTTTCTGTTTCCCAAGGGGAGACGACACAGGGTTGTATACCAGTGCTGCCGTTTGCAAAACGAGTACAGAGAAGCCATGGAGATGGCAGTGGTCAGAATTTGTCCTTAGACTCTGGGTTAAAGTAAAATATTGATTTGACAGGACCTTCTGCTGTGCATGCAGTACTTCAGCTGGAGCATGGTGCCAGTCCCATATGCCAGGAGAGCTCTTCTCCGGCTGGCATGTGAGGAGTAGCTCTGGTTGGAGGAAATGTAAGTCCTCAGGACTGCTGCTCAAGTCTTCCGTTAAGCACTGTTACTGTTTCTATCAGCTAATAGAATAGATAATATCAGATAATACCACAGACTGCATTTGTAAGCAAAACTTCCCAGAACTCTAACCAAATCTTGCCATTTAAAGCAATGATGGCAGCTATCTCAATCCAAATTAAGCAAGATCCTTAAGATTGTCTACTGGTTCCTACAGTTGTGCAGGGCCCTCCAATGTGTATTTTCTCTCTCATCTCTGCTCTGTCTTCTACTGACCAGAGCAAGTAACCATCACATATGTACCACAGTTTCCACTATTGACCTCTGGTGTTCTAGGGGAAAGAAACCCCACAGTTACGCAGAGGACACTGAGAAATCAGTACATGCCTAACTTCTACTGCTAATCTCATTATTAATGCAAAATCATTCACCCAGGAAAAAATGGAACAAATGCAGCTTCATAGACGCCTGTTGCTTTCAGAAAAAAATAATAATAGAAATGGATTGCATGGCTGAACAGGTCTGTGCTGAGTTTCTGTCTTTGCTGGAATGGAAATAACTCTTCGTTCTACAGCTGGAGACAAAAAACTCTTTCTCCCTTAAAAGAAAGACTGCAAATAAGCTGAAAATTTTCATTTCTTTCAAATTGTGATTGTATCTTTGCTGCTGTATAGAACCACAGTTCTGTCTGGCTTTACTTCAAAGTTGTCTTATTTTGTTGGTTTTATTAAGGTAGAATCATAGAATGGTTTGGGTTTGAAGGGACCTTAAAGATCACCCAGTTCCAACCACCTGCCATGGGCAGGGACACCTTCCACTAGACCAGGTTGCTCGAAGCCTCATCCAGCCTGGCCTTGAAGATGGCCAGGGATGGGGCATGCACAGCTTCTCTGGGCAAAAGACTTTTTAGCTATTTTTGTTTAAAATGATAAATCGAGATGAGAACTCCTAGCACCACTTTAGTGCATCTGAATATGGTTAAATATTTCTTTTTGAAATTTACAAATACCGGTTTCTGAATCAAACAGAATAAAAGTCCCTTCCTTGCACTGATCTGGAGATACATCCTTCCTCTGAAGCAAATAGCAAAGATGGAATTGCAAAGTTTCTAGTCTTAGGATATATCAGTTTTCTTAAATATATTTATAATTTCAGCAGAAAAAAAGTATTTCTGAGAGATAAGGCAGAGCACAAGGACATCATAAATTATTCTGGGTGGGTTTTTTTGGGTGACTGTGCTGGGCTCCTTGGCAGTGGGTGAGCTTGGTGTAGCTGGAGCACAGCCTGTGCCTCATCCTGCCATGTGCCAGCATGCATGAATGGGAACACTGCTGGACGGGATGCTTCACCCGTGTTTCATGAGCTGTTCATGCTGACAAATTTTGTTTTGTATATTGACATCTTCAGAAAGAAGTAAATGGTTCTGCCAGGAAACCTGGTCTCTGCAGCAAGTATTTAAGGTGCTGCTGCCAGTCCTCTCCCAGGGGTCCAGTTCTGCCAGTAAAGCCTTATCACTCCAACATCCTTCTAGACTTGGGCATCGTATTTGTTATTGCATCTAAAGCAAGCGCTGTGCAGGGAAAGGGGTGATTTCCGCTCTTTGACAGCCTGGGCTTGCGCTGCTGCAGCCTCCCCCTCTGCTCAGGGAGATTTAGGGACATGGCAGCAAACAGCTCTTCCCTGAGATGCTCCTTTTATCCCTGGCTTAGTGCAGCAGACCTTGCTCTGCACCGGGTACCCCAGGGTCTCACTGAGTGAGGAATTTCCAATATCGAGCCCTTGTAGAAAGGCTGATCATGTATGCTGCCTGTATCACGACCTCCCCTGAAAAATAGCATTTAAAAATATCACTGGGAAAGATTAAAGGGGCCTAATCTATATTAGTTGAAGCAAACCAAAGTCTTGCTCTAGCCAGTGCTGAGCAGATACAAATCCTATGTGCTGGGGTGCATTTGCTACCAGGCTACGATGTTTCTGATGGCAGTCCTGTCAGGATTACAGTACTGAGCTGCTATGTGATTTTATGTTTATTAATACACATAAGGCTTGATTTAAGCCCAGCAGCTCAGCAGCAAAACTACCATTGATTTATAGTGCAGTTAAGAGGTCACAGGGAGATACACTCCATGACACATATGTTTGCAGCCTAAACAGAAAGGAGAGGCAACGTGAAATGATCTGTGTGGTTGCAGTTAACTAGCAATTAATATATGATAACCAGTTATCCCATTCTATGTAATACATAGAGAACTGGTCATAATTTTTTCATAGAATGTTTGTTAGTAGCAAAAAGTCCTTTTTTTCCCTTGTCTCCATTGTCAGTGTAATAGTAAAAAAGATAGCATTCAGCTCTACTACTTCTAAGATCATCAAGCCCAATGGTTAAGCCAGCACTGCCAAGTCCACCTCTAAACCATGTCCCTGAGCACCACATCTGCAGGTCTTTTAAATACCTCCAGGGGTGGTGACTCAACCCCTTCCCTGGGCAGCCTATGCTTCATCCATTATTGAATGCTTCTATTTTTTCCCCAGTGAGCTTTTTTTTTTTTGTTCTTATTCTAATGTCATCTGATCTTTGTGCAGTTAATTCCCTTGTCTCCAACCCATATAAATACTGATCTCAGAATTTCAGAGTAGCCTTGGCAAAAAAAAAGAATAAATACAGTAGCTTAATTTGCATCACCATCTCTGAAGGCTCTGCATATTTCCATTATAACAACCTAGTTTCAGCAGGCTGGACAATATGGATTGGTGAGTCTGCGTTCAGCTTTCAGGAGTGAATTTATTCTTAGAAATTAGGTCAAAGAATTTGGTTTGGCAGGACTGGCTGAGAGCGGCTCTGCTTCAAAATAGAAAATTTACAGGGCAGCTCATTAACTTCAACAATTAGATTAAAACACTTTTATTTTAAAAGTGAGAATAAACTTTCACCAGCTAGGTTATCCAAAGGTGAACTGAGATGTACAGGTGGAATAAACAAACAGGAGCCATCCAGAAGGCAGGAACCAAAGTGATATACATATATTTTTTTTAATATTCTTTTCCTGTCTTGTTGCCTTAATCCTTCATAGTGTCAGTTTAATTAGGTCTTTCTCAATATTGTATGTCCTTTTTGCAGTTAGCTTTGATATTTTAAGGAGTTCTAAGTTACACATCTGGCTGGTGAAGATGGGCTCTGAGCCACCATGGACCCAGACCTTCTTGGAAGAGCTGGTTGGAACATCAGAGTCTAAAAATAAACATTCATATTGAAATCCTGTTCTTTGCTTCCTTTCATCCTAACCACAGAGATCTCCAAGGAATCTGTAGGGAACATGGAAGCATAGCAGCAGTAACAGGGTAGCTTGCTTCCACCATCACAATGAGGGCGATGTGATCACAAGTCCTGGTTTGCTTGTGTGCTTTCCCTGTGCCTGCTTTACTGTGTCAGAGGTTCTTAATGATCCTGAATCTGCTTGGTTCAGAGTATATTAATTGGGCAATTCCCCTGAGACACTCAGATACACAACATTTGTGAGCACTTGTCGATTAACTTTTTCCTTTCAAGGACTAATGATCCTAAGTAACACCCTGAGCGCCGCACCGCATCATTGCCGTGCCGGAGGGGGGGACCTTGCACTCCAAACAGCTCTAGATCTGGAAATGTACCTGCTAAGAAGATTGTCTGCTATGCTAAGCATTAAATCCATCAATATTTATACAGCGGGCAAAATTCATATCAAACCTGTCAGGCAGAATCTGTCACCGTGGTGTTTCTAAAAGGTTACCAGCCTCGAGATACCTGTTTTTCACTTATAAACAGGTTCTAAGATGAACCGTTTTGCAATTTGAGTCTTAGTCTACTGGTAAACTGCCGGATTCATTATTGAGTTAATACCTTTGCTTGGGTCCATCCGCAGGCACTGCTCTCGCGCACACCATGAATAACAATCTGGAGGATCAAGAGGATAAGCCAAAAATGTTTTCACTTCAGAGAAAATGTCTGATTTGTTCGACTGCCCTTTATCGGAGCTTTCGTACAAAAGGCAAACTCTCACTGGGCAGGACTGGCCTCAGCGACGTGGTCTCTCTTCTGTGCAGCCTGCCCTTGACAGCAGCTACTGCGGGGAGCCTGGAGAAGAACTCAGGTACCTTTTTAATACACCAAGAATCTTAGTTGGGCATTACTTCAACAATTATTGAATTGCAACTCTGCCCCCAGCAGCTCCCTGTGTGTGTGCTCATGTTCTCCAGAACTGGGCTGAGAGTGGAGCTATTAGAGCTTTTAGGGGAAAAAAAAAAAAAAAAGGCAAGCAGGAGATGAGCATTTGGCTCTTGCCAAGCAGAAAGGGAAGATTCGCAGCAAAAGTGAGCGGCATGGCAGAGCAAGATCTGGTATGCAGAGGGGTGTTAAACACAACTCCTCTCCTGAAGCATTATTATATGGTGGACTCAAAGCCAAGGAGGAGGTTATTGTAAGTTTGTAGAGAACAACATGACCTGGACAGTGTCCTTCTAATCCTTGACACCTCTGACAGCACCTTCAGCTCACTGCTCAGCATCCCTGCCGGGACACCTGTCCTTTTCCTGTCACACTAAGACTAACCAGGAAGGGAAATTTTTCTGATCTATACATGATATCGTGAAAGGAGGAAGATCAGCATGTAGGAGAACCATCCAGGCATTATGTTTTTGGGAGCAGAATCCCTCAGCCAGCTCATGCCCTGCCCGTGCTGCTGCAGTTTCCTGCTGCAGTGTGCAGGCGGTGTGCTGGGGAGCAGGTGGTATGTGAGGAATGCAGGTGATGCTGATGCTGGCCATTTTCTGGGGTTTTTTTTAGCTTTGTCAGGCTGCAGTCCTGTAGTTTTGACCCAGCTTCTGTTTGTAACAAAAGTTATTAACCAACTGTGTTACCAGAGCATTATCTTATTAGTGTGGCACAAGAGTTTCCAGCCTCGTGACCACAATCTGCTGTAAAGGCAGATTCCTCCCAAGCCACTGCATGATAATGACCCCTGGGTTGCTGGAAGTAATTGATGTAAGCTGCAGCCGTGGCTGAGGGGAATTCCTGCAGCGGACTCTCAGGCTTCTTTGCAGTCCCTACATGATGTGGCTGTGAAATGACTGGTTTACAAACCAGGGATAAGGCAGCTCTAAAGGTCCCAGAGCTGTTTTCTGCTCCAGAAGCTGGGTGCAGAGGTGGCCAGTGGGCTCTGTGGTGCCCAGGTACTGTATTTTCTCTGCCTGCTGTAGCCAGGAGGGGAAAATACGTGAGTTATGGCCGTGCAGCTGGTGCAAATGTCGTGTTTGCTCTTTTTCTGTGTACATTTTCTGTGTTAGTGGAAAATGAAGAAAACGTTGAAAACTCAAACATGGTGTTAGCACTTGATACATCGCCTAAGCGCTTCCTCTCCTTTGTAATCTGTCCGCTCTGTTACATAAAATTTGTTCTGTTTTCCCCCGGCATACAAAAAAACCTATGCTTTTCCTTCTAATGGGAAATTAGTTGTACAGTAAAAATATTTACTGAGGCATGGAGACCTTGATCCATTTCCTGTTTGAATCAATGGAAAGGTTGCCATTGATTTTGGTGGGTGTTTTTTTGAGACAGGCTTTATGTTTTATCCATTTTTCAGTAGATGAATTCCCTGCTGATGTGTGCTTTGTCAAGGTTACCCTCATCCTGTTTGTATGTCTTTTGGAGAGGAATAGGAGCATAACAGATAGTAAAAATGGACAATTCATGAACTAGAAATGCACCATTAGAATATGAAAATGTGGATTGCAGTTGGTGAATAACATTTTTTTATCCTGAAGGCCTACAGGTATGATGGTTGAACTTGGTATTTTTCATCCATGGTGTAAAAGCTGCCAATTTCTTTAAAATTTGATGCAACATGACATTGTGTCACATTTTATCTGCTTACATTGGTTTACATTATGTCAGCCGATGTGATGTAACCAGACACAGCCTAATAGCTAGTGATGTGCAAAACAGGCATTTTTTTTCCTTCTTCCTATGCACAGGACTAGTGTAAGATATCACAACAGGCAAAATAATCTTTGACTTCTTGAATGTGACTTTGTCGGGGGCAGCTACTGTAGGGTCACAGACTATGTGCGACCCCATAATGTTACCCATCTAAATAGGCAGCTCAGCTTCATCTTCAGAAATGACAATGAAAACCATGAAATCCCTTTAATGGCATTGGTGATTCCCTGTTTCCAGGGGTCAACTGCAGTTTTTACCAAGGTGTTGGTGATTTAGTTAAATTAATGCCACATGGCTTGTTCAGGCTAGCAAGTGTGGAAAGAGGGGGAGTGTGCAAAGGGACCATGTCACAGCCCTGTATTTGGAAAATCCTGGGTGACAGAGCAAAAATCTGTAGCAAAATCTGCAGGGAGATGGAGCCAGAATGTCCTGCTTGCATTTGGTCCCAGCAGGTCATGCACCTTGGGGCTCCTGTGAGAACAGTGCAATTTGGAGGTGCTGTGTTTAAATTGTTCTGTGAGCAAAACCATTTCCAGGTGTTTGGGAGAACAAAATATGTCACAGCGTCAGCTCCTGCCCAGCTGCTGAGGAGCAGTGCTGAGTGTGGTCCTGTCAGGGAGAGCACAGGGGGCAGCTCTTGGGGTTTGAAACCCTCACTAGGTAAAAACCTAAAGACATGATGTGGCCTGTTGAGTTGCTTTTTCAAAGATGACTCACAATGAGCCTAAATGCCACAACTCACAAGCACAGTATTTATTGTGTCATTTTTAATTTTACCACTACCATAAACCAATATATCAAACAGCCTTGGTGTCCATCCTACTACCAACTTCAGGCATAACAAAAACTACGAGCAGCCAGGTATTCTCAAAAACTGAGCCAAGTTTTGACTGTTCTGAAACACCTGAATTTCTATGAGACTGTTTCTCCTTCAAGTCGTGGGTTCAGACCAGCTGGCCATGACACCTTACCTCAAAGACCATGTCTTTTGCCAATAATCCACATTTTGCAGGATGACATACTGCCGGTGGAGAGATCTCTAAGCAGGCTCTACATGTACCATACCAAGAGATGTATTTACAGTTGTGCTATAAAAAGGCTAGAAAAGGTATTTTTCAGGGGAGCAGTGGACTAGGTAATTTGTATTTTGTATGAACGGCCACTTAGAAACACATAAAGAAAATCAGCATGATACCTGCTTTTCTGCAGTAAGCCAGTCCTGTAGTCATACAAACTAACATCCAGCCCAACACAGAGGCAAGAGTAAACTGTCTTAGGACTGCCAACAACAAAAAATTGATCTGTTCACTGAGAAAAGCATGGCAGGAGCCTGCCTGCCCGTGCCCCAAAGCACCTCCTCCTCTTCACCGTCGGTGCATGGTGAGGAAGGTGTGGCTGCTGTCTATGCTGGATAACCCTCAGCCTGGGACAGGCTAAATTCCCAGCTAAATGTGGCAGAGAGAAGGAGGATTAAAGGTGTCGGGAGATGCAGTATCCATACCAGAGCTGGGAGATTGGCACATCTGCTCCTTTGCTCAGCACTGTTATCATAAATTGATTGCATCTAAGTGCATCTGCAGCACTGTCACCAGCGCTCTCCTGGACAGCTTCATCTGCTGCGCATCTGGCTTTCCTTCATGAATGATAACGGTATTTTATTAGACTAGCAAAAGGTACTTGATAAAACTAGTCTTAGCAGTGGTTTAGGGAAATAAAATCAAATAAAACCATCAGCCTTTCGGGGAAGTTCATGCACAAGCAATTTAAGCCAATGTGCATGCCTGGAGGGTGCCTAAACGGGTCTGGCCCAGTGCAGGGACAGCAAGGAAGGTGAGGTCGGTCACACAGACCCCCCCCACTCCTCCAAAGCCACGCTGAGGTTAGAGCTCCTCTGCACAAGCACAGCTGGGCGCAGCCCTACATCAGCTGCTCCCTGCATAGGCAAAGCTTAGCAAAGGTGGCCTCACCCGCTCACCCCATTCACCCCATTCTTGGTCAGGATTTCCTAGGTGCCCAGTTTCCTTTCGGAAAACTAGGTTTCCTAGGTTTCCTTTTGGTGTCATTACTCTCCTGAAATCTGTGAAGAGCTGGGAGGGGGGTTGATGACACTGTTTTCTTTCTGACCCAACTTGAGCTGCACACACATTTGCAAGCTCAAACCCAGCTAGAGGGAAATATATGCTTTATTAGTGGTGTTGATCTGATTAGGCTGGCAGCAGAACAGAGACAAACATAAACCCTTCCCACTAGTCATTACTATGTCAAAAATATCTCTGTGACACTGTAAAGGTCCTTTAGATTTTGGTTAGCTGCTTTCTCAGTACACACCAATGATTAATTTCTATGTACCGCTCATTATTTTTTCAATTTAGAAACTTTCAGGAATTGTTGTGATAACATTTAAATGGCAAGAGGTGCTGAACTGTACCAGCACCGGTCTGAGAGTCCCCGCTCAACCCGCTGACATTTCAGGACTCTCATTATCCCTGCTGCTCGGCTGTTTCCAACAAGATCACTTCTGTAACTTTTTCCTAGGGACATATTTTCTTCACTGACACGATCTTGTGCTTTCTGTAATGCAAGCAACTCTGGTGGGTAGATGCAATTTGATCGTGGCAAAGCTTGTAGCACACTAGTAAATGAATTGGCATGTTCTGATTTTGCCTTGCTGAGAAAATCCTGACTGCTTCGAGATGGCTGCTAAGTAGAGGGTGCAGGGTATAACCAGGATGGTATTTTGAAATTATAAATACTGATCAGATGGGTATGCTTGGTAATCAATTTTTAACAGCATTTTGCTAATTACAGCAAAAAGTTCTGACAAATGTGGCTTTCTGCTTTTTTGACCATTTTTAGACATACATACATCTCTCTCCATGATTTTTCCTTGTGATATTTGTAGCTGCTAAAGCAGATAATGAAGCTACAAATCTGCACGCAGACTTTGAAATCTATGGCTAGTTTTCTATGGGGACAAAGTTCACTTCTCCAGAGAACGGTACAAAGAACCTCGCTGAGACACCGTCTCCCAGCAGGATAAAATATTGCAAGGGAGAGAAAGGCTTTGGCAATTCCCTCAAAGGAGCAGAACATTCAGTCAGGGCTCCCTCAACGTTAATGTTCACTGCTTCTCTATATAACATTTTAATATGTGAACCTTTGTAAGTGCTGGTTGTCCAAGTCGACGTGTTACGTGTACTAGGAAGAAGAGCGAAACAACATCTGCAATGCCAAGACAGCTTTCCACTCTGTGACTAAGCCCAAAATATTGTGTTAACCATGAAGATTAAATAGTGGATAGCAGCTGCCCCTTCCAATTGTTGTTGGGAATGGTGCCTTTTCTGTGCTCAGAACTCTGCCAAAATGTTGCAAGAAAAAGAAATACGCTCTGCACTCACCCGTTTTCTCAGCTCTCAAAGCCTTGGCACAATAATTAAGTTTTTCCTGATGATTTTGGTCTGCAACTCTCTTAGACACACTGCAACAGCAGCGGGACAATTATGCACTGAACAGTGACCTCGATGCAGGGAAGAGGACTGCAGTAGAAGCCCTGCAGTAAACAATCTGTGGGGAGAACCCACTGCCAGACATCACTGACCATGGGGATTTTTGGGCTCAGTGACCTGGTTATTCCAAGCCTCTTCAATTTGAGCCTTGGATCCATCCACTGAGCCATGGGATTAATCCAGCAGATGAATCCTTGAATGCATTCCAGCTGGGGCCTCCCGAGACACTGAGCAATTAAAACTCTTCTGATTTCATTTCAAATTAAATAATGTGGGCTTATATGCAGTAAAATGTTGGGCGTAATATATGAGAACTGAATATTTGGAGGGGAAAAGGAAGGAGCAGTTGGAAAAAGTCTTTAATAATATTTTGGTCGGGGTTTGTTAAAAAGGCATATTCTACATGAAATGAGCAGGGTCAAAGCCCAGTGTCTGGGACACTGTTTAAAGAAAAAAGACCAGGGTCCTTAATATCTCTGTGTTGCACCAGTGTAGTGAGTGAGGGCACAGTGACCTCACTGTCCCCCCTTCTATGCAGGTTGCATCTTGCACATGTGTTACTGGAGGGAGTTTCAGAGGGGTAGATGCAATCAGTGAGTAGGGCCAATGTTAGGCACAATTATGAGGCTGTTGTTTCCAATCACCTTCTTACTTGGAAATCTATGGGAACCAGACCTAGATTTCAAACTCTTGAGTCTGTAAATCCTTCCATTGTCAGTGTTTGCTTTTAGATCCAAGTCTAACATTTGGGTAATGAAAACAGATGTATCTCTGTATCTGTAAGTCCCTTACGTTGTTTTGAAATCCCACTTGTGATCTATATGCTCCTCCAAAATGCTCTTACTGTATTTGTTCATTGTAACAGGTTTTGTAAAAAAATTCCCCATCGTTTTCCTTTGTGCTGGATCTCACAATATCAGCTATTTCACTCTAAAGCCCTGGTTAGAAAACTGGGCATTTCTTTTCTTCGGTGATTTTTCTCCCCTGTGCTTTTCATCTCATCACTGAAATGGAAATATTTTACTAGTTAAATGGAGAAAAAAGCTGTTAAGGCAGATGCTGTTTCATCATCTGGCTTACACAGAGCTCCTCAGCATTCAGAATGGTGGTTTACTGCAACAAATTAAGTGTACAAATTTTTCATGTGGAAGAAATGATTTCTGAATTCCCTCTGAAACCCCATTTCTTCTGTAGCAAGATGAGTTAATGAAGAAATTCACAATTTAGTGTCTGTTAGTGCGATAGAGAGGTTTATTCTGGCTCTCAAAAGTAGTTTTATATTATTGCCCATTATTTTAAACTCCTTCAGCCGTGATTTGGAAACAGTAGCTGCAATCATTCCTGCCGCTGAACTTTTTAGTTACCTACCTCTCTTTGCTCAAGCCTAATGATGCCCTAAAGTGACCACTGGGTCTTTAACCAGGAACATGTGCTTTTCGTACTGGTCAAAGGCAGTAGGTACATTCTGGTGCTGAGCTTTTGTGCTTTCAGAAATGGATGCACCCAGGCTTTTTATTGAAAGTAAGAATACAGATGACATGGGGAATAAAAAAATTTGATTCAGCTTAAAAATGGATATTTAATTTTATTCCTAGATTAATTTTTTTGAAGTTTTCTTTCTCTCTTCTTGATAGTATTCTGTACTGCATTTCTGCCATGTCCTTTCTAACTGGGAAATAATTAGATCACTAAACTGAATATTTCAAAGATTATTCTTGACTGCAGTTTGATTTCCTCTGACCCAGATAATACATTACAGGGCTGTTCAGGCATCACTAGCATCAGTAATCTTGTTACATTGGTCCGCTGTTGCACCAGCAGGTACCAGGGTTGGCCTTTTTCCTTCTCCAGGGCTTGCATGGCTCAGAAAAATTGCTCCAGCTCTGGGAGGGAGAGTGGTTGCTCTTTGAAGAACAGATAGAGCAGGTAATAGATTAGGGAAATGCTAAGTAAAATAGTAAGGAGTAGAAAACAGCAGCAGAAGAGTAACGTTAGAAGAGATTAACCAGTTAGATGTGCTAAATAGGAAAGTGTAGAAATTTCTGTTGCCTGGGCAAAGGTGATATGTTCAATAAGAAGGGATTCAAGAAACTGCAGAAATAAATTGAAGCTACTCTTTTGACTGCAGAAGCAGTCACATTTGAGAATATATTTTCCAAAATATAAAACAATTAATTCCACTTTATGATAAAACTAAGTCTTTGAAGTATACAGCTAAATCTAAACAGAGCATTGACATTCAAGAAAAACTTTAAAATATTTTAGAAGTGCAGAACATGATGAGATTATGAAATTAACTGAACAGGAAAACACCATTCCCATAAAACATTAGACTCAGGAGAAACCTCTGTCTACAACTTGCATTCCAGCAGTAAGAAATGATAAATGTAATCTAAAGCACCAAAATGTACAGTCTTTAAAACAGTTTAGCACACAAGACCTTTGCACCCAAAGGCTGTGCTGAGCAGCGGGATGCTCTCCTGCCGCGCTGCAGTCCCTGCTTGCTCCCTGCATCCAGCTGTCTGGAAGCAAGCTGGAAAACCGTGAGCCGAGGCGCTCTTTTTCTGCTGTGTTCTTTATAAGAACTTTTCTGATGATGTCAGATTATTTTTTTTTTTAACCTACGCAGTTATTTACAAACCTGATCTCGGGGCCTGAATTAATCTGTCATTGTTCTTCCTCAGCAGCAAGAACATTTAGACAATTAGCCCACTGCCCAGGGAAATCGAGGGATCATTGTCATCGGCTCTAATGACAATCCTATATTAAGGATGCTTTAAGAATAAGAAATCAATGAGACAGTGTTTTGAAATGACCCAAGGACTTTCCAACCCAGTGATTTAATAACACGGTGAATAAAAAAATACATCTTAGTAAATACTAGTGGCCTAGAACAGAATCTGCCCAAAGGAATTTTCTGATATTACTTTTATTTGCTTGTCATGATACATTTCAGCTACATTTCCCCCTTTCTGTTATATATATATATATAAAGGATGAAAAAAAGTTTTATATTCAGTTTGAGTTTTTCATAATCCTTTTTCCTTGCTAGTTAACTAGAAAGGCATTAAAATACAAATATTTAATTAACTGACAGAACAATTTAAACCAAGTTTGAAAGTGGTTCTTCTAACTCTAGATGGGTGCCTGGAGAAGCAAGAAGGAGAAAATCCCTTATTGTGAGACGCGTTTATGTTTTTCTTTCTTCTTTTGTGCAGGAGATGAACCTTTTTGTTCTCACTCTTTTGTAAAGTAACTCTTCGTCAGATTAAATATGAAGATCCCTATCAGAAAGCACTTGGCTTTGACAAGCCTGACAGAGTCCTGTGTAGCCTGCAACATGGTAATGGCTGGCACTGAAATGAAAAGGGCTTGGATAATGAATAAAGAATATTTTAGTAGCATGACTCATAAGTAATACAAAAGCAGCTCTGGCAATGTCTGTACTAATTACAGACTAGTTGCTATGTTGTAACAATCATGGGTATTAAGTGTGTGGGATGCTGAAACGTGTGGGCATCCTGCTAAGCTTGATCTCAGTTCCTTGCAGCTAAAATCTTGTCTGGCCCAGCTGGAAAGTGGGCAATGTATGTAGGTGACTAAATATGGACTGAGGGTGACTAAATGTGTGTGTCTACTTTTGTTGTCTTGTTGTTGCTTGGCCCCCCTGGCCACAAACGTTTTGAGCTGTGAGAAATCACGGTGCTGCACAAGTTAACATCCAGCAGTCCTGGTGCAGCCTGGAGCTCTGGGTGTGTTCCTCATTGCCCAGCACCACCACACTGCAGCATTTCCAGACCGTCTTGGTGTGATCAAAGAGCAGGAGCAGCAGCATTTCCAAGCTATGTTAGCTCTGTACAGGTAGATGGTGCTTGTTTTACCCCCAGGATTTCAGGGCGTGAGGTAACATGGGCTGCTGCGGCTTTGAAAAGCAAAGCTGGGTTCAGAAGGCTGGTAATAAATCTTGGATACTTGACGGGAATGTCTGCAATGGGACAGCACTGCCGAGCAACTGCCTAAGGGGCAGGCTTCCTAGTCTGGTTAGAGAGGGTTGGGCTTAGGCAGTAAGATGTCAATGTGACTCAAACCTGCGATTTAATGAAGCCAGGTCCAGATGTGGAATTCGCTCCATTTCAACGGTTAATGAATTGGAAAAATATCCAAGCTCAATTTTCTGTTGCCTTCAAGGTTCTTGCTTCCTAAATTTGGGTGATTATTTCCCTGGGCACCATTTGGCCTTGCCCTCTCCTTGAGTTTCTGTCCTTCAGACTCAGAGGATTTCTTTTTCCCTTTTCTGAAAGGGGGAGACCCTCTGCCCATTTTCCAGATGCTATAGGGATGTGAAGCATGGTGAATGACTGCACAGAACAGGGCTCAAAAGCTGCTCTGTCTTGACAATACCATGGGACCGTCCTACAGGTGAAGATTGCTGTGTTTGGGTGGTGTGTAGTGAGGAGGGCGGTCCCTGTGCTGGGAAACCTATGCACAGAAAATACACCCATGGGTGTTAACTATCCGTGGCTACCATCCGATGATCCAAAGCTGAGGCTCACAGCCTGCAGCAGGGAAGGAGAAAGATGTAAGATTTGGGGAAGGAGGGGTGGGTTTGGTTTTGGATTGATGTCTGCAGTAATGGAGATGTGAGAGAGGACAGAAACTTGCTCTTGCACTGTGACCACCTAATCACGCTAATGCGACTGTAATGAAAATAACATTTAGCCTGTCATTATTCCCCATGTGATGCTCCCCTAGATCCCCTGCTTTGTCACCAACATTCCAGTGAACAAAGCTGGGGATATTTTTCAAAGATCTCAGATGCTGAGAACCAGCTGCCAGCAGACTGTGCTATAACGCGTTTGCTTTGGCACCAGCTCTCACTCGCTGTATGGCGCAGGGTGACAGCGAAGGCTGAGCTGCAGCAGAGCCGAGGTCTGCAGTGCCCAGCTTTGCTGCCGTCAGGGACTGGGGAGCAATGAGGAGAGGCCCCGAGAGGCACAGCCTGCCTCACTCGGTCTCTCCCAAAGCTCTTCGTCCCTTGGTGGCTCTTTACGCCAGCAAAGCAACACAGAGGATTTGAAGCTTGAGCTGTGAAGAAATCACACTGAGGAGGCTGCCTGTTCCCGTGTCTGATCACCATTTGGGTAAAGGAGTCTCCTCCTTGTTTGGCATGTTCACTATATCACTGCTTGCAATGAACATTTTTTTAAATTAAACAGATCGTACTGCTTTGTAAACTCTGCTGTTGAGCGCCAGCATCTTGTCAGATCCTCTGCGGGCTCAGACTGGCCTGTACTTCCTTCTCTATTTCCCCTTCAACAGGAGATAAGCTGAGACCAACCACTGGAACATTTTCCAGCTATTTCTACATGCATATTTCAACTATATAACCACAAAATCCTCCTAACTTTGGGTTTTTTTTGTTTTTAAGAACATGGTTTCCCATATACATTGAAATGAATGTTTGTAACTACTGCAGGTAACTATTTCGCCCCCAACTACATGTGTAAAGGATCCTGGAGAATGCCTGCTTTGTCCAACACCTTAATCAGGAGCTGAATATAACAAAAGCCCAATTTTGCATGAGTGAATATTCATGGGTTTGCACATAGAGATGTTTATATCATTATTAATCTTACGAGCACTCACAGTATTTCTTTCCTTCCAAAGGCGTAACGGGAGGTTTCCCAGGGGAGTCCCCACAAGTAAAAACTGTGAATACACAGGATTTATTCAGAGGATGTTCTGAACAGACAGTAACGGTATGGCTGGCACCTGTGGTCACAGCAGCACACAAGGATGTCCCCGGCCTCAGCGTGGCTGCCACCTGCACGGCTCCTGTCTGTGTCCCAGCATGGCTCAAGGGCAGTAGCTGAGGGATTTGCCGGGAGCTGAGGCTGCTGTGGTGTTGCTCTGACACTGCCAGAGGTAATGTAAACTCCACAAATCTTGCAACGGGCTGGTGTAATTTGTCTAACGGGTGAAGCTGCTCACGGAGGTGTTTTCAGGGGATTATGAGCAGGAAGAGCTTTTGAAATACAGAGAGCACTCTCCAAGCAAAAGTCATTGCAACAAATGACCCAAGGAATCATGGGGAGATGGAGAGGAGCCATTCCCTCTGTGGGAACCACAATGGCCCTGTGGTGACACCCCAGTTTCCACTTACAGAGAGTGAAAAGCAGGCCAGGAAGATGGAGCAGGGCTCCCATCTGACTCTGAGCTTTGGTAAGAAAATGGAGCTCTGGGGACACACATAAGTAATAGTATTTTGCCTAAATGTAGGTATTTCTTGTAGACCCTAAGACATGCAAAGGGTTTGGAAAGCTGTCGGAACATGCTCCCTTTCATTGGCATGCATCCTGATCAAGGTGAGCCCTAAAGTCAGCCCAATGTCAGGGTGATGTTGGAGGATGGGGACAAAGTAGATTTGGTGTGCAGAGGGGAGTTGGAGGGTGTTCAGCATCCTTCTTGCTGCTCTCAGGAACATCCTGGGACAACCCTGTTTCCACACAGCTCTGGCAGAGTCCCCATGGCCAAGGAGGGACAGAGCCATGGCTCAGCCCAGAGGACATGGCAGTCCCATGGTAGGGTTCAGGTAGAGCAGGTGGAGGGAGGGAGCATGCGGCAGGACACAGTGTCCTCTGGGTGTGACAGCCACATTGCCTCAATCCTGTCCTTATTTTGCAGGCTGAATTATTTCTAATACCTCATCCAGGGTGTGCAGAAGCAGGATAGAGATTGCTTTCATATGTGCAGTGCTCTGCTATAAAGCTGTGTGGCAAAGGCAGGTGCTAATAATAAACCTGGTGCCCCCATCCCTCCTACATTGTGCATCTCCCAATAGCTCTGCAGCACAAACCCTGCAGGCACTGGGGACGGAGCACTGTGGTTTTGACAGCCCAATCATATGCCAGGAATATGTCCAAGATGTCACAATGAGAAGAACAGAGAAAGATAGCTGTGCAGAATTTGCTTTATTTATATATATATAT
>NW_010271584.1:0-263 GCF_000690775.1 Eurypyga helias
CTCTGGGTACCCCACAGGGATCCATCCTCCGTGAGGGACAGGGCTTTGGCACAGGGATCCCACCCACGCCAGGTGCTGATGGGCACAGAGATGCCCCATGCCAGGTGCTTACGGTTCACGGGGGTCCCTCATGCGGAGCACATTTTTTGGGATCCCACACAGACCGAGCAGTTTATGGGCACAGGGATCTCTCGTGCCGGGTGCTTACGGGCACCGGCATCCCCCCACCCTGGGCACTTTATGGGCACAGGGATGTCTTGTGC
>NW_010271585.1:0-599 GCF_000690775.1 Eurypyga helias
GTCACCTCAGGAGAACCCGGACCCCGGGCACTTGTGCCACCGTGGGTGCACACAGGACCCGTGCCCAGCACTGGTGCAGAGCACACGACGGGCTGAACCATGGGCTGCTACCCCAGGCACGACCCGCAGGAAGCACCAGCTCCATCAACCAAAAAACCCTCCCCACGCCCCCCCCTACCTGGGCTGTTCAGTGGGAGCGACGTACGCGGAGTACCTTGTGCTGTGGCCGCGGGCGGGAGCTCACGCTGGCGTTGAACCGTCGGGAAGAGCCGTCGGGGTCTCACAGCAGCAGCTTCTCAGCCTGAAAGAGAGAGAGGAGAGGCTCCAGTCCCATCCCTGTGTAGGCATCGCTGCTAACAACGGAGGAGGACGCGGCAGAGCTCAGCGCCTCGCAACGCCACGGCTTCCAGGGACTCGCGTGCCGCTTGGCCCACTCTTAACAGCACAATTATCCCATGGCTGGAGAGGCCCTGTCCCCCGGAGAGGGGGAAGCGTGTCCAGCACTGGGCTTGGTGGCAAAGGGTGCACAGCAGGTCCCCAGCTCGGGGGTCTCCATCTGGACCACGTGCCGGTCTCTGCAGGGATGCAGGATGCTGAGG
>NW_010271585.1:678-897 GCF_000690775.1 Eurypyga helias
GAAAAAAGTCGCCCCCCTGACCCACCCGACCCCCCACGAAGGCTCCTCGGAGGTACCCATGGTCCCACGTCCCTCTCAGAGGGTCTCTAGTTTGGTTTTCCCCAACCCAGGTTGAACAGGATATAATTTAACAGCTCCTCGCCCATCGCAATGGGACTTTTTTCCCTGCTCCCCGCTGGGAAGCCCATCCATCACAGCACCAAAGTCCACCCCATGACC
>NW_010271586.1:0-12359 GCF_000690775.1 Eurypyga helias
GTTGGCACGGTCCCACCTCTACAGCCTGTCAATATATAAAATATATGTATATATATGCATATTTATGTAAAATGGGGAAGGTGTATGTGTATACTTTTATATGCATATGTATAAAAAAACTTGGGGAGAGGAATCTGTACCATCAGCCTTTCCAAACAAAACGAAATTGCAAGACGCTTGGTTAAGGTTTGCCCAGGTTTCTGTGTTAAGCTTTACCTGCCTCTGCCCACCACCAGCAGTGGGGTGGCACATAGGGGCTGTATGTGGGATTAAAGCTTTCTTCTGCTATATACTATAAACAAGCAGCTCTCGCCAGAGAGTTCAGGGTCTGAGCAGGGTGGGGAGCCTGAAGGGGGAGAAGTGGGGTTGCATTGTGCTGGGGGGGCAGAGGCTGCTCAGCCCATGGTATGGAGGGACCAGAGCTGCGTCTGGGGCTGTGGCATGCCCAGCCTAGGGGGAACGCATTGGGCCTTTCTTTGGGAAGAGAAGTCTGCTTTCCTGGTGTTCAAAGCTTCAGCCATAAATTCTGGTTTCACTAGAATTGTGTAAAACTTTGGCCAAGCACAGTACACCCCAAATCCCCCTGAACTACATCGATGGAGAATAAAATCTAAGCAGAACTGCCGGCAGCTTGGGGAGATTAAATGTGTGTGGTACAGGCAGAACTCACAAGTGGGGTTTTTGGAGGGTTTTTGCTCTTTACAGCAGTTCGTATTGTGGCAAACAGCTTCCTGTAAACACGTTTAAGGGAAAGATTTTAAAATCTGCCATTATCTAAATAGTGGTGTTTAAGGTTAAGCTCCGGGAGTGCTGCCGCCTGGGTGATTTTTGTTAATAGTCTGACTGCCGAGACGCTCGTCAGAGAGATGGAAAGAAACGCTCTGTAAATACCCATTTTCAATCCATTGTGCAAGGGTGAGGACAAGCGTTGTGCACATTCTTTATCCTGTCTGTAAAAAAGACAGAGGAGCATCCACGTGATTTTATTTTTCCTGTTTAGGAGGAGATCCTCAGCTTGGTTATGAGCATGGCCTGGAACACAGATCATTACGTAGGAAAGCCCAGTTTGATTAAAATCAGTTTTTCCTTGACTTTTTTCCACTGATGTGAAGAAACGGAGTTTCCAGCTCAGGCCCAGGTATCACACAAGAGGTTAAAAACACTTCAGTTTGTCATAAAGATGCTCTTTCATAAAAAAACTGCACTGATTTTAATCAGTTTAAAATTGTTGCTTTCTTTTAAAGCTGTTCACCTTTCTCTTGTGGGAACCTTAATTTAACTGCTGAGACCACGAACTTTACATCTGAGTTAAAACAGACTACATCTCTGTAGTCAGCAACAATCTGGAGGAGATGATGGGGATGCGCACACTTGGTTTTTGGGGACAAAGAAAGAAAGAGGCGCTCAAAGTGGTATTTAAAAACACGAGGGTGGTGGTGTGCTGCTCACAAAGCGACCTCGCTCCAAGGGAATAACCATCTCATAAGGCAGAAAGCCTCCAGACAAAGGAAGGGTGTTACAACCGCTGGTATCAAATTAATCTGTCACTTCAGCTTTGGGAACGCTATGAAAATTATCCATTAACTGACAATGGGTGTCAGCAGCACCGGCAGCCGGGACGGTGATGAGGGCTCTTCAACGGGAAGTTTCCATCGAGGCTGGTGATTTCTTGTAGGCTAGACGAGATCAGAAGGAGTTGAGCGCCGCTTCGGAAAAGCGGGCTGGAAACAAACTGCTTCTAAATTGCTGTTTAATACGATTTGTCCTTTGTCACCACTGCCAGCTAACCCGTGTTTAGTTCTGATTCAGCCGTGCCAGTGGCTGACACCATTGTTAGCGGCGGCTGGAGCCTGACAAAGGACCAGACTTTATTCATATCAGACTCTTCCCTAACATTTATTTCAGTGCTTGAGCTTTGTTTTTGTACAAGATTTCTATTCATGATGAGTTTTTAGTAAATTTTTGCTGCGCTCTGGTGGGGAGACCTAACCCACAGCGAGCTGTCGGCTTCTTGAGCATCAGGTACTCGACCCGACAAAAGGGAAAACAGTTTCCTTACACAAAATATGTTTTAAAAAATACATAAACTGGAAAAATTGGCTTAATTCTCTTACCTTCCCGTAGCAACTTAAAATTTTTTTCTAGGATTAGATTTCCCTTTGATCTTTATAGTCATGATAAAAGATATCAAGATATTGATATCAAGATATCAAGATTTGATATCAAGATATCAAATCATTATATAAATCATCATAAAGACCTATGATCTTTATAATCATCTCCGGCAATTCTTATGTAGGTTTGTCAACCCCAGTTGTAGCTTGGATTAAGAAATGACAGTTTTCCTTTGGAAAATAGGTTGCACAGATAAGGATTTGTTGCTTTCAGTGACTCCAGGGCATGGACAGGAGGAGTGCTAGCACCCCGATGAAGCACTCGCTCTTTTTTAATTCTTTTCTGGTTTGGAAAACATTTCTTCAGCTGCTGATGCTGCCGAGCTCTTCTAAGCACTTGTCCTGCTAGAAGGGAACTCATTCCAGAACCCAGAAGAGGATTGTTTCCTTTCTTAGCCTCATCCTCCGGCTGCTGCTGCTGCGGCAGAGCTTGTTCAGTGCCTCTGAAGTGGGTCCTGACCTCCTTGGCCAGGGAAGCCCTCCCCGTCTCACAGTCCATGGAAAAAGTAGCTTTTTGTTACACTTCTCAATATGTTCCTGGCATGGAAAAATCCTTTGTCTCCCACAGTCCTGAATTTGTCATATTGAGGATATAATGAGCTCTAGAGACGGGCTTGGACTTTCAAGAGGCTGAGTTTAATTTTTGCAGCATAATTTTGAATCCTTTCTATGAGTACGTGCTCTCTACATCTGAAAGTCAATTCTTTTGTCTGATAACATCAATAGTAGCGAGTTACTACATTTTATGGCCTTCCTTTGAGTACAAAGAGGTTTACTGGTCAGTTTTTCCTTCCCTAGCCTACCCCTGTCCTACTCCCATTGTCAGCACAAATTCTGTATCAAATCCACTGGAAGGAGGACTCTGCTGGGGCTGAAGCACGTTCAAGCTGCTTTATACCAGCCTCTCCGTGTAACTTCGATGCTTTCCCTTCTGTGAGCAGCACCGAGATGCTGGAGCTGCATGCAAATGCTCAGGATCCTCCTGGGATGGAGATCTTGGTAGAAATGAGGTTTCTGGAGCTTGATGTGCTTTGAAGGAGGTTGACTTTTCCGGTGATTGAGTTACTTGGGGTTTTCTGACATCGTTTGGCATTTGGGAAGTCGTCTTCAGGGTACTTAAAAAAATCATTGATTACATTGAAAATTTAGAGCCAGGTTTCCACTGTAACTATTATTCCTACGAAAATAGCTCACCAGGGACCCAAAGGTCCTTTCCAGCCTGTCCCACCAGTGTGATGTGTTACTAACAATCCTGGTTTGTCTTGTTAACCTTGTGCAAAGTGTTACTAGAGTTACACAGTTCATTCCCAATCTACTGGGCTGAAACAGGGGAATCCTTTCTGTTCTTGGATGCTGTATAGCAGCAGAGTGAAACTGCAAGGATTATTTGTGGTCTGGGGGAAAAAATAGCATTTAGACTGTCAGGAGCTGTGGTAACGTGTTTTGCAGTGTCCTAGAATAGAAAATTCAAACCCCTCCTCCTCCTCTCTAGGTGTTACAGAAGCCATCATACTTACAAGTATGAACACTTTAGTATCTTAGAGCACTTAACATTTTCTGTGCCCTTTCATGAGGCTCTGTCCAGCTCTGGTCTGTCCTTGAGGAATTTGTGATCGGATCATAAACCCACTTGAAATCACCCCTGAGTAGTCATCGTGGTGCAGCGATACGGAGTGTCTGCACTCCCCAGCTACCGCGCCAGCCTTCCCAGTCGAGCTTCCCTTTGGATGCTGCGTACTGCAGATATTCCCCAGAGAAGGCATTACCGTGGTGAACGGGAATGTTTCATCTTACAGAAATGGTTTTTATGGGCTATCTGCTATATTTACTGTATTCATCATCACACCTTTCTATGGCATTATTATCATTTTCCGTCTTGAACTACAGCTCTTGGCATTCATTCAAGACTGTGGAAGGTCAACCCGAGCCATCACCTTGCCTGCTGTTAACAAACTGACACAAGCAGAAAGTGTCTTCTAAAGAGCCTTCAGTGGTACAAACCCCAGTACCAAAATGCCGAGCTGCATCTCGAAAGGGAGCAGTCTGAGGTGGCGGAGCTGCGCTGCCAGCTGTACGTGTGTGCTTGCAGAAGCAAAGGTTGTAAATACTGATGATCTTGCTGTTGGTTTAATTCTCAACCAAAGCATTGGCTACCTGCTGTTCCAAGAGCCTTTCCTCTCCAGCAAACAGATGGCCCCACGTTGGCTGGCCTTACCAGGGCTTAGTTTCACCAGCAAGGCAGTATTATCAAGCTGTCAAAGGACCCATCTGCCCCGAGCAGCTGTCCTGGCATCCACCGGTCTGTGTGCTGGGAACCTCCCTGCTTCGCAAGTCTCAGGCAGCTAAAACTTGGATATTTTTGTTTTATTTGGGGGAGAGGGTTGTAATTCATACCATCTGCCTCGTGCTTCAGCAAAGGGATGCTACGTCGGGAAACAAGCGACTAGAGAGAAGTAATCCTCCACACTCCCCTCGTCGTCTGAGGTCTGCCACAACTACACCTGCATGTTTTACTCAACGTTTTTAAAAACACAGGTTTGGGCTCGGGGTGGATGCAGACACGTTTCTGGTGTCAGCACATAACTTGTTCAAATCCCGGTGTGTTTAGTGCCTGCTCTTCCCCTGACTGTCAGATCTTGGCCAAGAGGTGTAGCCTGTTTCCTTCCCTGTAGCGTGGGGCAGCGCTGCCGACGGCGCTGGTCGGGGTTCTCGGCACCCGGCGGCTGTTGGTTACAGACCTTTGGAGGTTAGAAGTGTCTCACAGGTGGTGCTGGACTCCAGCATAAACGGATGCGTTCCCCATTTGTTTATGAGTCTCTTAGGAGGTGGTTTTCCTACCTTGAGTCTCGTTATTTCTGATTAAAGGTGCTTAGTGCCCACCAGTTTATCAGCTCTGGGGCCCAGATGCAGGCTGCTTCCCCTTCAGCCACACACCTTCAGTTCTGGGGAGCTGCCGAAGATCAAACAGGACGGTTGTCCAAAGATGAGGGTGAAAAATATTTTCAAGGCTTTCATATTTTTAAAAGGGTATAAATAAATAGGAATAAAGTAGATAGGCTCACCAGATTTATGTTTGAAACAATGGGGAAAAATACACATTTTTCTCTTGAAGTGTTTGGGTACTTGATAAGCCTCATCAGAAATATTTCTGCTGTTTTCTATGTAAAACAAAGTATCGTAAAGTACACATTAACAAAACTTTCCTTCTGGTTTTCTGCTTTACAGCATCTTCAGCAGAGCCAAAAATCTGTCTTTTAAGCCTGCTTTCCTTCCATTTCTCTCTTGCCCGCTTCATTTCATCTTGTGAACTCAACGTTTGAATCGTTCTCCAAAAGGCACTTGCTGTTTCCGAGACGGCTCTGTCAAAAGTAATCAGTGACTTTGGGACATTAACTAAAATTTCCTGCTTAGAGGGTAGGTTTAGTTTTGTTTTTTTCTGGAAAGTGTGGAGCATATATCCGATGGAACCTGGATGTGATAAAGATCCCTAGCTTGGTCTTGATGGTTTTGGAAATGTCTAAGGAACTTAGTTTTTGAATAGACACTAAATATTTGGTAAAAATGCTGGGTCCCAATGATTCCTTCTGAAGCCAGGGTCAAATAAATTCGTATTTAAACGTGGCTGTACTGCCCTGACTTCACCAAAAAAAAAAAAAATTCTCTTTTATTTCCTGACAGACTTTATAGCTTTTATTTTGTCTTTTTACAATGGATCCAGAACTTAATGTCTGGGCTCAAGTTTTAAAGCTCCTGCTAAAAAGCAGGCTGGAGAAAGAAAAGCCAGTCTGTGGAATCCAGTTCACAGTATAAAGTGGAAGTATATCTACTTTATATTTTGAGCCTGGTGTAACGCTCCCCTTTATAAATCCTCCTTTGCCAGCTTGTCGTTCTGCTCCTGTGTTTCTTACCTGAGTGTCTGAGTGAAGCGCGTGCTCGAGTGTTCTGTCCGTGGCCCTCCTCTTTCCCCTTTCCTGTGCCAAATTCCTAAATAAAGCTGTGTTGGGTTTTTTTATGTAATATGAAAAAGATTTGCACAATTGCAGTTAAGATCATTTTTGTGTTTAGTGTTAATGTGTTGGCTTCATTTCAGTCCTTCAGATCCCTAAATCAGTTTTGATTTGCTACTGCTTGAACACTGCTTTTTTCCCCCTTTTACAAACAGATGCATTGAGAATGATCTGCAGCAAATTTCCCTGTAAATCTGCTTGGGTCATAAAGTCAGGCTGAGACTGCTGCTGCCCGTAGCTCGGTAGTTACATGGAATAGTTTATTATCCAAATAGGTTGTTTTAATGGTAAATTGAGAAAGAAATAGAAGGTGAGGGTGCTGTTGTGGACTCCCAGGTTTCCACTTGTTACCCAGCACTTGCCCTGGAGCCTCAAGTACATCAAACCCTGATGTGTCCAGCCTCACACACGGAGAGCCCGATGGCCACTCCTCTGCCGCCTGTCCCGTCGCCCTTACGCGCAGCCTGGCTCCACGGGCGCTCGTGTCCTGCGACCCGCTCTGCCGGGGGTGACTCACCTCCGGGATGGTTTGTAACCTCTGTCAGGGCGTGAAACTGCTGTGCCAGAATTTGGGGTTTCCAGGCACAGACCGTCAACTGTGTCCAGGGATAAGGGGCATCCATGAGGTGATGGGATCGTGCCCCAGACGGCTTCTCCCTTGGTAACACAGTTTCTGTAAGGCCGGGCTCTGAGCAAAGCCTCTTCCAGGTTTATCTCTTAGAAAGCAGAATTCCCTCCTTTCTGGGGTCCTTGACACCCTGCAGAGCGGTGTGAGATTTCGGGCTGCTTCAGTGGTTTCTCCTCAGCAATGGGCATTACCCCAGCTTTCTGCTGCTCTCCATCAGCTCCCAGTGGAGTCATGCGTGTGTAAACGCGTACGGTTTGCATCCTCAGAGCTTCCACATCCCCAGGAGTTTGTGCATCCAGGATAAGCCTCTGCTCAAGGAACCAGCTGGAGTTCAGCCATCTCTCCCCAAGATATCATGCTTTGGTGTCACAGGCTCCGAAGGGTAACGCTGACTTTACCTGTGTTGTTCCCGACAGCTGTGCCACGCTGCGCTATGAGCTGTGTTACCACTTTGGGGCACTTTAAAAAAATAAATAAAATGCCACCTTAAAGAACCTGGCCTCAAAAAGTGCTACTGGTACCAGGCTAATGGGGCAGGTCATATTTAGAGCTGTAAAGCCTGGAAATGATCAAAGTGACGTGCTGGTTTGCCTTAAAACCCTGTTTTTTTGAGACAGAACATCAAGTACTCAGAGATGTGTGTGGGGAGAGATGACAGACGACTCGCAGCACAAATGCTGCTTGGCTTTGGAGGGACTAAACGAGCTCAAACCCGAACAGTGGTATTTGAGCTGTTGCAAGGAGGATCTGCCATAACAATCCTTTTATTTAATGCTTCAGTCGGTGGCTCCGGTGCTTATCTTGCCACCCAGCTCGAGCCTAATCACACTCTTCAGCAGCTCTGAGGCAGCTCCACGGTGTCCTTTGGGCATGCTAGAGCGACCTGTCTTGTCTTGGGAGCTCACGTGGCAGTGCCTGCAATTACAGATGCCTTCGGCGTCTCTGCGGCGTTTGGCCGACAGCTATTGCCGAGGGAAAAACAATGAACCATTTTCTGCACGCGACAGTCAGCGCTTTGATAAATAGTTGGCAAAAGGTGCTTCACGCGGTGGGTGGGTTACCCACGTAGGCAGGGGCAGAGGTGGTGTTTGCATGCCCTTTGCCTCCCCACGCTGCGGCTAGGACGGGTGGGGAGGGGGAGCTTATACTCTCTCCCTACAGCTAGTTTCCGCCCAGGATTTCATTTAGCTGCAGCGCCGAGAGGCAAATGTAACCCAGGTGAATTAGGAAAAGCCCAAATAGCACCTGCTGCTTCCACCACCAGCTCACATCTGATGCTGTGCCCTGCCGCGAAGGCGTATGAGCTCGTCTGTTTGCATCGGCCTTGGTTTTCCCCCACTGCTGGGGAGAGTTGCAGTAGAAGGTGCCCCAAGCAGGCGCTGGGCATGGGAACAGCCAGGTGTTCCTCCAGGAACAGAAAACTCCCAAAATGCTGAAACTTTCTAAGAGCATCATTTTCTAACTTGTCCCTGAGGATCTCGAGGAAAGCAGCGCCCCGCCGGCTCTCAGCCTGCTCTGCAGCCAGGGTTTAGCTGCAAGGTGCGAGCTTGTTTTTTAGAGTCCGAACTGAACAGGGTGTCAAGTTGGGTTTGAGAGAGCATTGCAGTAGCATTACTGGTGTGTGTCTGACAGCAAACCCAAGCTAGTCCCTTCCTGCTCGTGCAACCACAACCCAGTGTTTGTGGAATACCTGGGAATATCTTTTTCCCCTTTATTTTCCTCTTTCTTCCATCTCAGAGAAGAACCACGTGGGTACCAGCGAACCTGTGCAGGCTGGCAGAGTGGGGTATGCATATGCCAGAGGGGAAGGACCCCCACAAACGTGGGTCCTGAGCAGCAGATGAACCACGTGGGTACCAGTGAACCTGTGCAGGCTGGCAGAGCGGGGTATGTGTATGCCAGAGGGGAAGGAGCCCCACAAACGTGGGTCCTGAGCAGCTTGCGGTGCTGGTCTGGCTTTGAAGCCGGTGGGATTGTGTGCCAAACGCAGCAGCACTGCGCCCCGGTGTGTGCTGCGGTTGGACTCGGCGCGAGGGCTCTGCCGAGCGCCGGCCGGCGAGGACGCAGCAACGGGCGGGTGACGCAGCTTTGCTTGATGGGTCCTCGTCCTTCTAGAGCTCGAGTGGCTGCTGGTATTTGGGTCTCTATCCACATGGTGGTGCTTCCCTGGCCTCCACAGGCCCCCGCTCCGGCACTGCTGTCCCAGCACTGCCGTTCCAGCACAGCATCCAGGAGGAGGCAGCTACTGCCGCGCGCATCCTCCCTCTCCTTTTTCCATCTCTCCTCTGTCCCACCTTTATGCAGACACACAGTGCTCCCCAGAGTTTGTGGAACAAATGGACACTTTGATTTTCTTCCCGATTCTTTCTTTTGGTTTTTTTTTTTCTCCCCCACATGACACTGTGGTACTGGGCGTGGAGGGGACTGGGGCAGGGGGTTGTGCTTTGGGGTTGATTCCATCAGCACAAGAAACCTGAGAGGTGGGGAAGGAAATCAGAGAAGAGAGAGGATAATGCTCTGATTCCATTAAACCTCCTTGTCAGAAAATCACCACCTTTCCCCATGTTCCTTAGCAGCAGCTACCTCCAAATTCCCCTTTCCACGCTCAGAGACGGGAAGCAGCTCGGCCTGGCGAGTGGTGGGATGCGCACGCAGCTCCGGCGAGCTCAGCCTTGTCTGTGTCAGAGGTACGGGGCTGGTTGCCGAAAGGCAACACGTTCCCCTCTGGATATGCTGCCTGCCTTGCTGCTGTGGCAGGAATTCTTTTCGTCTCCAGCGTTCCTCTCGCACAAGGACTCCAGTGGCTGACAGCAACAACAAAAAGATGCATCATGATCATATTTACTGGTGACCTACTTAAAATCCTCTTGCCTCATCCTCACGTAGTGCGTGTGCTGAAATGCTGGCTGGCTCGCAGTCTCCAAGGAATTGCTAGCAGCATGATAATGAATGCAAAATGTGGCCCCTGGTTTGTTTAACGGTAGTTTCTGAAAGGACAGGGTTTATTTTTTTATTGCATCAGTTAGACTTTTTTTTTCCCCTCACTTGCGTTATATCATTCCCATTTTTGGTTTCCCTGCTCAGAAGCTTTTGTGTTCTGATTGCAGGCAGGCCTGTTGTTTGAAGGGATGCCATGAAATCATGGGATGCCTTCATCTTCCCATTATTTTCTTGAGGAAAATTAGGCCTCTAGGTCTATCCTGGAGAGTCTGAGCTGCGTTGTCAAAGGCCTGTGTTGAGCATCATTTCTTTTTCCTGGACAAAATGATCCGACAGAGGTGATTATTTACCAAATCCTTTACACCTACTGCGATATATTTTTGTAGGGTTGTTGTGAAGGGTTTTGCAGTCCAGGGTAGAAAGTCCTCAGCATTGTGCGTGCTGTACCTGTCCAGTTTTCTTCTTCTAGTTTTTCTCTTTACAACTTCATTTAGAGGAAGGCTTGGATGTCCTGCTTGCTCACCCTTGCACCAGATCGTAGCTGTTGGTTCAGTCACGGTGTCCACAGAGACAGGAGTGTGTCAGTGTAACTGTGCTTCTCTTGTCTATTCTGGATGCTCGTGATTGAATGTGTACATGGTATGGGTAAAGTGATCCTTCCTTTACTAAGAATATCTACCAGATGGTGTAGAGATGCACTGAAACACATCTGTAAGGGATCACACCTGCCAGGTTCATTTCTAGTGACTCAAGAGTCTTCTAGTTTTATAACTTCAGTCACATCAAACAAGCCATGTTTTCATGCCAGACTAAATTCCCTTCTGGAATCGAAACAGGATGTCTAAGCAGATGTATAAAAACACAGCATGGAAAAAAATTACTACTGGGTGCCTTCTGCATTTTGCGGTGCCCAACACCTTTGTGTTGCTGGAGCTAAGCCCTGTGGGCTTTACACGTATATAATACATTAAACATCTTGCAGTCCAGCTGATTCTTGTTTTCTCACCAAACACTTCTGCGTTAGGGGTTATTGTCCTGTACTATCTGGCGTATTTGAGTTGCTAAGGGTGCATTTACCCTCTTCTCCCAGACAGTTCTGGGTTACTGCTGCGTGCTGCGGTCACGGGGTAGGACATCGCTTCTGTGCTGTCCCTACAGGAGGTGACAGTAACAATGGAGATGGGGGAGAAGAGGTGATTAGCTCCACTATACTGGTAAAACCACTCGGTATCTATGGAAATGAATTCAGTTTCTGGCTCCAGGGCACAAGCTTAAAATTAGACTGTAAGTAATGTTTTGTTCTCTTTTAAGTAGCGAGGAGGAGCATAAACATGAAAACAGTTCGGTGCTGTTGGAGCTGCAGACTGCTGATTCAGGAGGAGGAACCTCCTCTCCTGGTGCGACTCCTCAGTCAGCCGCTGCCCGTGGCTGTGGTGCCCGGTCCTTTGGGTGGAATAACTTCCGCGTGATGACTGTTCTTTGTAACGTGAGTTGGAAGCCTTTGGAGTGGGTGTCGCTGCCTCGTTAGGGAAATTGGGGTGCATGTGCCTGTTTTAAGGCACAAAGAGCGCGGCATGGTAGTCCTCATTCCTCTTCCCTCTGGCACTCACAAACCGGCAGGAAATAGAGATGGACTGGAGAAGCTGCCAGAAAAGTTCTTGAGCGAATATGTGGCTCATTGGAAGGAGGAAAATTCAAGATTACAGGGAGGAATATTGTCTGCCTGGGTCTGTGTCCAGAGGAGTTCATCTGAGCAGATGAAACGGGGTATTTAAAAGCATACAGAGCAAGCAGCTGGCCGTGCAGGCGGAAGGAAATGGCTTCACTGGTGTTGACCAGAGTCTTTGCTACAAGCAGTGGGGTTTTAATGTACACTGCCTTCCTATACACCGACTGACCTTAGGGCTGTGCAGCCTCTGATGGCTGATTTCACCTTAAAATGCAGATAGAGCATGTTCCTCGTTAAGCAGCATTGATCAGCTGTAGTGTCTTATCTCCTTATCTTCTTTAATTTCACTTAATCTTCCAGAGCCTGTGGTATAAATTAATATCCCTAGTCCACAGGGTGCCTTGCATAAAGCATTTTTACATATAAATGGCACAATATATCCTGTAACAGAGATGTGATTCATAGGCTATTACATGTTAAATCTGAGGTGGAAGCCAGCTAACTAATTTATACAAAGTAATTAGATTCTGAATTAAACGCACAAAGGATTTTTTTTCCCTTCTTGCTTTCCTTGTGTGAACTCAGAAGATGAGCTGATATTGGAGAGGGGAAAGTGTTGTTCCTGCCCCATCACCCCGTCCTGGTACCTGCAAGTCAGTCCCAAGGGGCAGGGTAAGGGCAGATTCATGGCTGGCTCCATCCTTTTGCTGCCCGGCTGGGACTGCTCACCCAACGAGCTCCCTTCCAGAAATTACAGTTTGCAGTCGGGCCCCAGGGGGCTCTTCCTTCTGGCAGACGTGTTGTATTTGTGTTTGTGTAGCTGGCTTCGACAGTGTAAGATGTTTCACTGTTGTACAGGTAGAGAACAGCCAACAGCAATAAGACAAAGCCCCTGTCCATACCTCCCCCCCGCCTCCACCCCGCAGAGCACGACTTTGCTC
>NW_010271587.1:0-12832 GCF_000690775.1 Eurypyga helias
CTATGATTCTATGATTCTATCTACTTTTCAACACAAGGAAAGCAAATTTTGCAATCTCCTTTGTTGCGCTTCACCTTGCCCCAGAAGTTTCCATTAATGATGGAATGATGCAGAACAAGAGAAAAATACATATTGATGTCCTGTGCATTTACCCATATGTTATGAAATAATTGAAAACAGTGGCAGAATTGGCATGTCTGAAAGCAGAAATACTTTTTAAGTAATTAAAAAATATTTCTATAAAACTACTGAGGACACTTTTCTGTAGCACTTTTTATCTTTAAATAGCTTTACAAATGTTACTCAACATTAGGTCTTTGGAGACATAGTTTATCTCCAGGTAGCGCCTTTTGATCCAGCAGAACCATGTCTGCTGCAGTCCTGGGCGTTGGAGTCAACCCCTCTGACAGCTGTGGTTTCCAGGACTGGTGTGTGCTGGCCTAGTTACAGTGAGATGAGTGAGGCCACAAGCTGAGGTCTGGAGGGCTTTGGGTGTGTGGTGAGGACACTTCTGTGGCAGGGGTGGGCTGCATATGCCTGCCTAGTGTCTCTGGTAGGTTGTCAGGAGTCCTGCAGCACTGACCGAGTGAGTGCATAAGCGTGGGGCTGCCTTCAGCGCAAGGCCACTGGAACGGCGCTGGTCACCTGGCTCCTTGCGGTGGGAACAAACATGAAGCCTCAGAAAAGGCCACGAGAAAACAAAGTCATTGGCAACAGGAGTCATAAGGAGTCATGTCCTAAAGTAAACAAATGTTTATGTGTAAATGAGAAAGAACTCCGTGTAAGCAAAGTTGAAATTTAGCTCTGGCTTTTTTATCAAAATTCAGGGTGAGATGCTCTGAAATATTAGTTTGGGCCAATCGTCATATTATACTTACTTATATGTATTAGTGGGACATTGCAGCGGTGACATGCCCCAGTTGCACATTTTGGAGATTGTATTAGTCATCCTGAATGTACTATTGCTTTCAGAGAAATTGTTCACATAATTTATTAAATTATGATACCATCAAAATATTTCCCTACAAATATTTCCTTAAAGATACATAATCCCCCCATGTCAACAGCCACAGTACAAGTAATTAATTCTTTTTATCCCCAATCTGCAGAGGGGAAAATTGTGTCAGTGAAAGATTAGCAGGGTAGTAATGTAAAAAAATATGTTTTCTAAATTCACTTGATTGATTTAGCAACACACCATACTGTGCCTATTATTTTTTGTGCATTAACGTATGATTGCTTATTAAAGGGAAGTATGGGTCTTTATAAAGACCCTTTCATCCACTTTCCTCTTTTACTATCCAGAGCTTTTCCTGTGTACAGTAGCTATGTACAAGCTGGTCATTATAGTGGGGTTATTTTGTATTACATCGGATCAGACATTCAGTAAACTGTGTTTGATTTTCAGCAAATGAATCTGTCCCTCTGCGGCACAAGCTGTAGTTAAAGGCAAAATTTATGAGGTAGGAACACTTGCTGCTAGCTGCGGTGTTGTTGCTAAAGTAAAGCATTGGCTTCTATTGAAATTAAATGGGGTATTTTTTGTTGGTTTTGGCTTCTGTTGAGCTAGAGTGTTCTGTAAATGTGTATGGACTCTGCCCAGTAAATGTATTAGAGTACGTGGTGATGGATGCAACAGTGTCGGTTCAAGGTGATTGTGATGTATGTGCTCAAACTTCGCTGCTAGCACTTCACCATGTGAGACGTTACATGGCCAAACATGGGTACATTGTAAATGCCTAGAATTATATAAGGAGCTGCGTGTTGCTTTATTGTTATGTGGGATGTTTATTCTTAAAAAAAATCAAAACCACAGAAAGAAAAATGTGATCCTCATCAGAGTGTCGGTTAGTACGTTTTGTTTTCAAATTGTATTTTGTACCTTTAACGAGTGTTGTGGGATTTTTACAGTGTAAAAAAAATCTTGTTATCTGTACTTCTGACCTTGTACGGAACCTTTTACTGATCCCATAATTGGTTATGGTCATGGACTGATAAAAAGACCTTTTTCTGAAAGATTACTTTTTATTTATACATAATTACATAGACATATATATATGTATAGATATGAACGTATGCATTATCAATATAGATGCATAAATATACATTCCTAAGGAAGCTTTTCACAGTCCCAGCACACTTTAATATTTCTAATATTGAATTTTCCCACAAACTAGGGAGTATAATTTTTGTCTCTCCTTATTTATACGTACCAGCTTCCCTATATATCCTAGATCCCCATAAATTATCAAGTAACATTCATTTGTTGTAGACATAATTCATGTTTATAGGTAAATACTTGGAAGAGTTCCCAGGATTTTTAAATAGGCATAGAACACCCAGTTACAGTTGTGCACTTTCTGTGACTACTTAGCACAGAATGAAGAGCTTTGCAAAGGATGGAAAGCCAAGATAGAGCAAAAATGTAGGGGTTTCCTTTATAGGAAAATCCTGTTGAATTGAGGAAGAATGAAATCAAAAGGGTTATAGAGAAACTAATGTAACAACCTGTAAAATACGATAGACCATATTTTGCCATTAATTATATAACTCAATTGCTAATCATGCTTATCCCACTCAACTCTGCATGTCAAGTGGTAACTGCTATTAACTGATGAAAGTTATCTTTACAAGTGGATTTTTCTTCCTCATTTCTGTTGTAGCCATAATGAGATCTGCACTGGGATATATGGACTTGAGGAGTCTAGATACAGAGACAGTGATGAACTTCAAGGCAAAATCCTTAGTTGTGCTTCCTTATCACCCTTTAGATATTGTTCCAGTTTTAGACATGAGTCTCATGAAAAGTCCCCCTCTCAAATCTAATTATTCTGATCATTTCATCTCCCACACAGGGCTTTTCTCAGAGATCTGTGACACTGCCTCCTTGTCATATTTGATAGATGACCTGAACATGTGAAACTGATTTAACTGTTAAATCTCAGTGCAAGTGTAGCTAAGGATAGTCACATACCCAAAGGAATAAAAATGTCACTGGGATGTGGTAAGAATGTTACATTTAAATGAGAAATCATTACAACAATTAAAGATTCCGATGTCAGTCTGGAAGATGCTGCTTTCTCTTAGAGCACAGTCGTTATGAAACTGGATACCCAGTTTGAAACTGAATTTGAATACCTATGGAATTTTTCCAGATACTGGATTATGAATAGAATTTTGTAAGATCCTTTACTTGTAGCAGGAAGCATAGTTTCCAAGTCATCCCTTTGTAGTTTGGGATTCCCAAAATCTTAATACTGAAGGAGATTTTTTGGATGCTTCTTTTTTAAAGTTAACTCTGTAATTTTTAGAGGACATACATACTTCTGCCTTCTCTGGATTCTTTGCTCTAGGAAAACAAACTAACAAATGGATGGTGTAACTTTCCTCTGAAATTAATTTTCTTTATTTTCTATAGAGATAGAAATAATGTAAAGGAATCACTTGAGTGTAGTGAGAACCAAATACCTGTTTCCTCAGTTGTACATAACAATCAAGCTGTAGTTACCATTTGCTGTACATCAGGTGCCCCTTGGTTGAAAAGTACTCTGTCCAAAAAATTCCATACTGCTTACTCTTTTTTGATATGACAGAAGTTTTGTGTTGTTGTTGTTGTGGGGGGATTTTGTTTGGTTTGATTTTTTTTTAAAGAAAAAAAAGAAAAAAACCACCTCACCCAAACAAAACCAAAACCAACACCCCACATTCATTACTTATATGAGCTACAGACCATTACAGGTCAGAAATTTCCTCTGAAACGCTCCCCTGGAGTGTTTGCCTATTGGGACCCCAAGGGCTCCATCAGCTTCTGAAATGCTGCTGCAGCTGCTGCATAGGCACTGGCTTCTCCGTTTTGAAATGCTCTTCCAATCCTAAACTCCAAAAATAGTCAGTGTCTTTTCACATAAATATCTGTGGGAGAAAGAGTGGAGAGAGGGTATGGTGGAGGATACCAGCTTTGGAGTGTGGCTGGGTTCAGCTCTGTACCCCACCACTCTGCCTGGGTCCTGATGCCTTATGAAACGCAGAAGACTAAATGAAAGGGAAATGAAATGAAATAGTGAAATTAAATGACATGAAATGAAGACTAAATGAAAGAAGAAATAAGAGTGACTAAAGGACTCTTTAATTATAGGAGAAAAAATGAGCCCAGGCAGTTAGTGTTGCTAATTTATTGACGTACAGTATTCAATGATTGGTCCTAAAACCACTTTGTCATACTTTTAAACCTATGGTTAATGTGTAAATAAGGGTTTGTGGAAGTCTGAAAATGTATTGTTTAGGTTGCACATATGAAAATCAGAAACAAAAGCACGCACTTTCTCATGTGAAACTTGAATGATTTTTAAAGACAGATAATAATAAATCAGTGGTTTTCCTAGAAGGAGGTCATCAGGTTCTTTTATTTTGTCAGCTGATACTTTTATAGGAAGAATTTTTCCTTTTGCTAAACTAAGAGTTGATTAATGTGATATTGTATGTGAGAATGTGCTTACCTTTCCTGCAGCTGAGAAAACAGTATGGGGAGAAGTGCAAAGTAGTGAAAAAGTGAAGAAACCTATTTTTCTACTATTTTTAGGAGATTGCATGTTTAAAGTGGAACATGACTCCCATTCAGGGGTGCTTAGAGGTGGAAGTCAGCCATATACCTATCGCTCTAGACCTTGTCATGCTTCCTCATTTGGGGAAGATATTTACTTGACCAAATAAATTTTTTCCACCAGATATTCTTCAAAGGACCAACCTCCCTTCTTCAGGTCTGTGCAGGAGGCAGTATAATCAGGAAAGGCTAAGAGAGAGATAGGATAGGGAGAATATGATAGGGAAAAGAAAATAGGAGTAAACAGTACAGCACCCCCATGTTTCAAGCTGTGATTTTGCTGGTTCAGTGCTAATGGCCAGTTACTCTCAGCATTGTTCTGGGTATCTGAAAATTAAGGTTCAGTGATAGAGAAAAAAATCTGTTCAGTGAAAATATGTTCAGTTTGCTGCAAAGTAGAATTTAGTCTACTTTTCAAAGCGCCATGTCCTTCTCTTTAAGAGCTCTAGAAAGAAGTGCTGATGGGTGTATTGGAATATTCCTACTTACTTTCATCTGCTACTTAGTCCCAAATCCTGCTCCAGTAGTAACCTCCATCCATACCTCGTTTAGAACCGTGGAGTGTACCTCAGTCTCTGAGTTCTACTAAATGTCTTTGATTGAAATGGATTAATCTTTCTGTCTTGTTTTTTGCTTGGAGAATTGTTGTTACTAGTGAATGAATATGAATGTATTTTAATCTAATTCCCATACTGGAATTCAGTGTCAGCATAGGTTTATAAGGCTCCAGTTAATACTAAAGAGTTCTCCAAAACTGGCAGCTGGATTCGGGCTGCTGGTACCTGAGTCATTCATACAGCTTATTTGCACAGTCCTTTCCTCTAAAACCCTCCAAAACAGGCCAAGGGTGGGCTGCAGAGCAGGTTATTTTCCTTTGAGGATCAGGTAGAGCCTGCTGCCTTTCAGTTGCATGCATCCATGTCAAGATTAGTTAAAACACATTTTTGGAAAGTGTGTGAGAATCTGGATATATGGCCAGGAATTCTAATAAAAGCTATGGGAAACTGGCAGCACTTGGGTAATTTTCTTGTATCCTCATTACAATTTTGGAGGTGCCCTGATAGAGTTACAGCAGAACCCACATTAAATTGACTCAATGATACAAACTCAATTCAGCTATCAGTCATTTCTTCCCCTATCATAATTCCGTCTTTGAACACAATTTCACGGGGGGGGAAATCAGATACTGCAAAATAGACATATATGCTATATTGGCCTCACCCACATAACATATCTGTATCTCTTTCTGAAAATGTTGCAGTGCATTGTAAAAAATAAAAATTGCTTTCTTGGCTTTTCCATCTCCCAGTTAATTTCTCATTGTAAGTAAACCTGGCAGTCTTGGTCTTCTCAAAACACAATTTACTTTCAGCGAGTAATCTTCATGGCAATCATGAGATTCCATTTTTTAAATTAAAAAGCAGGAGTTTGCCAGTATCTGTTGGCTGAGTTTCTGTAACTGAAATAGCTAAGAAAACATACAAGATATTCTAATTATTATCCTGACATTTTGTGTAATGCAACAATGAAAACTCTTCAGTTGTCATTCAGCTATTCCATTGATACAGACATGTGTGATGTAACGCAAACAGCTGTAAAAGAAAACAAGGTCTTCAAGGTTATCAAAACTGAAAAAGTTTTATTTATTATTTTAAAACAGATGAATTTATCATGAAATATAAAGGTTCTCTCTTCATTTTATAATCAGAAAAAAGGCACTGTTTAAATAATGTCAAGGTTGAGTGCCACAACAATTGAAGTTAGGACATATGAAATAATGTCAACACTCTCTTCTCACAGCGGTATTTAAAAAAGAGAAGGCTGAAGCACCTCGTGGAACAGGGAAAAGCAACAGTCAAAACATGGTAAACACATTGGAGTCATATTCCAAAACTGGAGCAATAAGTAAACAATTACAAAATCAATTGGATCTTTTAAAAAACGCTTTCCCTGAATTTCTTGGGGAAAAAATTCAGAGGGGTTGTAAGATTTGGATTAGTAGCTTTTAATGGGAAAGCTGATGACCCCATTAGCTTTGGGTGCTCTAAAAATAAGAAAGATAAGAAAAGCCTATGCTGAATACTTCATTGTGTATGGGATCATTTAAAAGTAGAGATAAAAAGAAGAGCCAACAAAGGGGAAGAGAAGCCATGGGAGATGAGGCAAATTCCAATTTAATATATTATAATACCTTTCACTAAAGGTAAAAAGGAAAGGCCTGTTGCTGCCCTGTGGTACACAATACTCTCCAATATGCATTTTGTAAATGTAGGTACTTCACTGGGGATTTCCTTTCTGCAGGATATGTGAAGATGCGCAGTTATAGGAGATCAGTCACGAACATTCATACTGGACCAAACCTTCTGAAATGCATGTATATTCAAGTATATCTAGTACAAGACATCATATCCTGACTCTTCATATGGCTAAAATACTATAAAATGAATTATTTAAATCTTCTGGTAGAGGCCTCGCTCCTGACAGTGACTTCTGACTTGTGTGGGTGGTAGATGTCTGTGTCCTGGTCCAGTCCTGGATGATATGCTATAATAAAGTTCTTGCAGAGGCCCAAATTAGGTTTTCAATCATGATTACCTGGTGTGATTATTCAGCCAGTGTGAGTTCACTTCAGTCACTGGTCAAAAGATCCATGTTCCTTTCAAAGTTCTCATGGCTGATCTACAGTTCGACTTTCTGACATGGACAGGACTTGGTTGGATATGACAGGCTGTGGTCAATGGGTTTGATCATCATCCATGCAAACTTGCACACGCGTTGCTTGTTGCAGTCCTTCTGCCAGTATATCACATTCCTACGGTTTAGATTGGCTCCAGCACATGCATCATACCACCAGCCTCCCCCAGGAACGCCCCTGTGTTCCAATTTAGCACAATTCTGAAAGAAATTGTCGTTGTCTCTGTCCTTGGTGGTGAACTTCTGGTTGTCATGGAGATAAGCTTCTGTGTCCAGGGTCAGAGCATCAGTGGCGTTGCCTTTGTATAGTCCAACCCTGATTCGGTATTGAGACTCTTCATCTTCAATCAGGAATGGTTCATACTGTCCCCATTTGATTTCAGCATTTAGGTTTACAAGTTTAACTCCAAGTATATATTGTGTGGAGCCACTAGTTAATTGATGCATATATTCATTTCCTAACCAGTGGTTGTCATGAACAGAGCCAAATCCGTATTTGTAATCCTGCCAGGTCCTATCAAAGTCAACAGTACTATTGGCTGTAATGTGCTGGATTACTGTCCAGCCACCATCCTGCATGTTACAAGAGACAACAATTGGGTCTTCCTTTGGTTGGATGATGTAAAGACCGTCTCTGGAATTTCCTTTGGAGCGCTGAAAAATCTCAAAACAATCCGCTGGATAGTCTGAGTAGAGGGGGGGGAAAAAAGTTTCAAAGTAAATTTCTCTTAAAATAATAAATTTTAGATATTGAGTTCTCTAATCCTTTAGAGTGAGTGAAGGACTGCCTTCTGACTGGCAGGTGACTCCCAGCTGGTGGGCATCTACTCAGCTAAAGGGGTAAGATTTGAGGGCAGAATATGCAGGAAATGCCCAGATATTCAGAAAAGGGTTTGTTACCCTGACATAAAACAGAAATGTGCATTATTTTGCATTTATGACAGAAGTAGGTTTGAAAAGCCAAAAGTTATTTACAGACCATTCATTTTCCTCCTGTGTTCTTCCGTTTTGAGTAGTCAGCAAGTTTGCAGTTCCCTGTGCCAAGTGTTGGACTGTTGTGTTACAATAATTACTAGAGTAAGCCTTCTGCTCAACAAATAAACCTAATTTCTCCTTAACCAGTTTATACTTCAGGTATCTGTAAGAACCTTGCATTAAATTCCAATAAGTATGCCGCATGTTCATTGCTAAAAGGGAGATACTAAAACCTATTTCGTGCTCATAGGAATCTTAGAAACATCTGAGGATTTTTTTAGGAACAGTTCTTTCCATTCACAAACTCCAGGCTACATCTGACCACTGATTTGCAGTAGAACCACAGTGCTGTGCAGTGCTTAACACCAGTACGTGAAAAATAGGTGAAAGTGCTTTTCCACTTTACTGCTTATTGGCTAAACTCAGAAGGTAATAAAAATGGCATATAAGGCTTGGGATGAACCTCTCTATTGGGCTGAAATACATACACTGTGTTTTTTAAATGTAACTTGCTTATAAGTAACTTCTTGCTATCGTAGAGTATCAAGCAGCCCTGAGACTAAGGCACAATGCTCTGCTTTTACAATTGACTATGAGATTTCTAAGAGCCAGGATATAAATTATTTAAATATACATTTATGTATGTATGAATTCTTATGTAATGAATTCCTTTTGTGGAGAGGGATGTTATTCAATGTCTGTTCTGTTACTCAGAAGCATGTTTATGAATTGAAATCACTCACTTCTCCATAGAGTTGAAAGGCATATAATTATGTCATTATGCTACAGAATAATAATAACTTGACAAGTTTAATATCTTTACAGGAAAAATTCATAGAATCACAGAATGGTTTAGGTTGGAAAGGGCCTTAAAGTTCATCTAATTCCACCCCCCCTGCCATGGGCAGGGACACCCTCCACTAGACCAGTTTGCTTAAAATCTCATCCAGCCTGGCCTTGAACACTTTGAGGGATGGGGCATCCACAGCTTCTCTGGGCAACCTGTTCCAGTGCCTCACCACACTCACAGTGAAGAATTTTTTCCTTATATCTGACCTAAATCTATCCACTTTCAGTTTAAAGCCACTATCCCTTGTCCTGTCACTACAAGGCCTTGTAAAGTCCAGCTTTTATGTAGGCTCCTTCTGGTACTAGAAGGCTGCAATAAGGTCTCCACGGAGCCTTCCCTTCTCCAGGCTGAACAAGCCCAACTCTCTCAGCCTTTCATCACAGGAGAGGTGCTCCAGCCATATTGTGCTCCAGGATCCTATTGGCTTTCTGGGCTGCCAGCGCACACTGCCAGCTCATGTCCAGCTTTTCATCTGCCACTACCCCCAGGTCCTTCTCCTCAGGGCTGCTCTCTATCCATTCTCCGTCCAGCCTGTACTTGTGCTTGCGATTGCCCCAACCCAGGTGCAGGACCTTGCACTTGGCCTTGTTGAACTCCATGAGGTTGGCAGTGGCCCACCTCTCCAACCTGTCCAGGTCCCTCAGGATGGCAGAGGGATTGCAGATAAGCAATTCCTACAGACCACCTGTGATGTAAAATGATAGTTCTTCAGACCTATGAAATCCTATGTTCTGTGCTGGCAATGACTGATAGGAATTTAGATACTGTATTAGAACTTAATTTTTCCTTCTGGGAAACTGGGGTAATTTAGGAAAAGTATGGCAAGATGTCTTATTTTTTTTTTTCAGAAATTTGTCAAAGAAACAACTAAGGAGAAATATTTCCAAAGATAAAAATTTAAAATAAAAGCTCAGAACAATACTCTTTTCCCAAATCATTGACCAGACAGCTCTGTCTGATCCTTTTACTGAACGCATTGTTTTTATTTTCCTGAACAGAACAGCAAAGTGTGAAAAGAGTCAATCTTACTGTATGTTCTCATGACCAACAGATCAGTTTGTTCAGTGTAAAAATAAAAGCCCCCAACTTTCTAGAAAGAGAACAGGACTACGAGTGACTATTTTATCTACTACTGGTCCTGTAGGGAACTATATCATGCAGTCTTCTTCACAGAAATATTAAATTTCTTCTTTTCTGACTGGAAAACATGGTAGACTTGAAGAACTGTCACTGTTCTGTTGTAACTACCCATCTGGTTCCCAATCTAATTTTATCAATGTCCATTTTCCATCTTTTCTTTCTCATATCATGTTGTCCTTTAGTTAAATAGTGCTTCTTCCTTGGTAATAAGCCGCAGTGTACCATGAGGAATATATTTTTAATCAGCCTTTGTTCTGTTAGGGTAAATTCTGTTAGGATAAACAAGCTTGGTTTTTTTATTATTTAGTGTAAGATCTGTTACGTAATTGTCTTAGTAAGTTATCTGTACCTCTTCACTGCAAATTAATCTCCTAGAATGTGGGTAAAATCTGCACACAGTATTGCAGATGGCCTTATATAGTGCAGCTGATTCCTCCCAAGTCTTACTAGAAACATCTCTGTTGATATTCTAGGATTTTATTTATATTGCTCAGTTTCCTTTAATCTGGAGTCTGGTCTTTGGATCTTCGTGACTGGTAGGGTCCTGACCTTGAAGTAAAAGATAGGATTTTGTACTTTATTTTCCATCCCAATGGTATTACTCAGGAAGGTCTAGGGTTTTTTCTGTGTAATATTCTGATTCTTTGTATTGGCATTTCTCCATGTTATCATTAAATTTTATCAGCATATTCCTACTTTTGCGTCAGAGTAGTTAATAAGATGACCAAAAGATCACTTATAAGTCTCCTTTTTGAATTTATGAATTACTTTTTCATCCAAGTCATTGTCATTTTCTTTTCAATCTGTACTGAAATTCTAATGTAATAACCTTCTCTGATTTAATATTGTATGAAGCATTGTAGCATAAGCTTTGTAGAAGTGCAGATGGACTAAACCTGTTAAATATTATGATTCATAATATCAGTATTTTGTTAAATACAGTCTTTTATCTTTGATATTCAGAAGCTTATTAATACTTCTAAGCCACTCAGGACAGATTTACGGGAATATACAGGCTTTCCAAGGTTTTACTTTTAGGCCTTTCATTGCCTAATAGAATCTAAAGCCATGACTAGAATACTTTAAATCACAAGACTATCTGCATGACATTAAATATCCTGAGAGAGCAGAACTGTATACATGACTCTGTACCCCAGCTGTTAGAACATTTACCTGGTAGACACAACCTGATTCCAAACCTGATCCCATATTTTATAGAACGGCATATATAGAGTATATAGTGATGTCCAAGGCAGCGATGTATTCAGTGACAGTTGTATTTGCATCTGAATATTATTCATGCAAAATAGAAGAATTTCTATAGACAGATGAGAAAATAATTTTGGCTGGTTATTACAGGATTCACTGGGAAAGTGAATTTTATAAACCCTGTAGTGCCATCAGTCAGAGGAGGAAAATGAATCCATCCCACTACTCTTCTTGTGTACATTTTATGTGGGTTCTACAGTGGTGAATGTATGAGAAAACCTACCAAGCTGGACTTTGCAAGCTGGATAGGCAAAGGAATGCCTCAGATATATGTATCAGTGAGATTTAGGTGCTAAGTTGTCAGATGTAATCTAGTTATGATTGACCTAAGAATGTCTTGAAGCGCCACAAAACACTTCTTTTGGCAAAACAAAACAAAAACAAAAACCCAACTGTTAATTTCTCTTTCATTAGGTGGCAGCTGAGTAAGGGTTTTGAAGATTTTGGACTTTGGGTATGTTCACATTGCAAATTATTTTTGCAGCAGTAACTTTCAAATATGTGGGCTGAAAATGTTATAGCAAAGCAATGAAGTCAAACACAGCATGCCTCCAAACCACTCACTCTCTTCACGAGTACCTTTTTCATTGGCGTTACCCAGGCTCTCATAGCCTTTTGGGGAGAGAAGGTGGGCATTAGCCAAGACCACCGCCTCTTTGGTGCTCACTGACGCAGTGCAATGAGAGAGCAAGAGCAAAATAAATCCTGCAAAAAAACTGAACTCATCAACAGCATCTTCCTTCTGAGTCAGTCCTCCTGCAGCAGTACAGAGCTGTACCAGGCTGGAATTGAAAATGGAAAGATGTACGACTTAGTGTGAAACTCCTGAAGGAGAAAGGTATTGAAACACAGCTTCAAGATAGTGAGCCTCTGCCAAAATGGGCTTCTCCCATCTTTCAAGAACATCTCTTTTTCCTGCTGTCACACACCCTGCAGCAACACTTAAAACGTGTCTCACCTCTCTCACCTTGTGGCAGGCTGGGCAATGAAAAACGCTGTAGTTTTGTGTGTCACGAATATAGAAAATTCTGTAATTAGGTATTGAAACACAGCTTCAAGATAGTGAGCCTCTGCCAAAATGGGCTTCTCCCATCTTTCAAGAACATCTCTTTTTCCTGCTGTCACACACCCTGCAGCAACACTTAAAACGTGTCTCACCTCTCTCACCTTGTGGCAGGCTGGGCAATGAAAAACGCTGTAGTTTTGTGTGTCACGAATATAGAAAATTCTGTAATTACAAAAGTAAAAGCACATCTCATATTTATCAGAACTGAATTTAGTTTATTCCCAGAGTCCAAACTGTA